>NW_015506244.1:33227-33728 GCF_001515645.1 Sinocyclocheilus grahami | reverse complement strand
ACACTCGTACACTCAAAACAATCAACACCCGTAAACTCAAAACAATCAACACCCGTAACCTCAAAACATTCAGCACCAACACCCGTACATTCAAAACAATCAACACACATACACTCAAAACAATCAAAACCCGTACACTCAAAACAGTCAATACTCGTAAACTCAAAACTCGTAAACTCAAAACAATAAACACCCATACACTCAAAACAATCAACACCAACACCTGTACACTCAAAACAATCAACACTCGTAAACTCAAAACAATCAACACCCGTACACTCAATACAATTAACACCAACACCCATAAACTCAAAACAATCAACTCCCGTACACTCAAAACAATCAACACCAGTACACTCAAAACAGTCAACACCAACTCCCGTACACTCAAAACAATCAACACCTGTACACTCAAAACAATCAACACCAACACCCATACACTCAAAATAATCAACACCTGTACGCTCAAAACAATCAACACCAACATCCGTACACTCAAAA
>NW_015506244.1:31745-32243 GCF_001515645.1 Sinocyclocheilus grahami | reverse complement strand
AATCAAAACACTCAACACCAACACACTCAAAACAATCAACACCAAAACCCATACGCTCAAACAATCAACACCTGTATGCTCAAAACAATCAACACCCATGCGCTCAAAACAATCAACACCCGTACACTCAAAACAGTCAATACCAACACCCGTACACTCAAAACAATCAACACCCCTACACTCAAAACAATCTACGACTACATGATGCGTTTCTGGTCTCAAATTGTAGCTTTTTACTTCTTACAGTTTATAAATGTGTGAATTTCTGTCATTATGGTTCAATCAATACCAACACCCGTACACTCAAAACAATCAATACCAACACCCGTACACTCAAAACAATCAACACCAACACCCGTACACTCAAAACAATCAACACCAACACCCGTACACTCAAAACACTCAACACACGTACACTCAAAACAATCAACACCTGTGCGCTCAAAACAATCAACACCAACACCCGTACACTCAAAACAATCAACACCAACACCCGTA
>NW_015506244.1:15420-31107 GCF_001515645.1 Sinocyclocheilus grahami | reverse complement strand
ACACTCAAAACAATCAACACTCGTACACTCAAAACAATCAACACTCGTACACTCAAAACAATCAACACTCGTACACTCAAAACAATCAACACTCGTACACTCAAAACAATCAACACCCGTACACTCAAAACATAACTCTCTCCGCTGGGGTTCGTTATATAGTTACAACGTATTCTTACATAATTAACGAGTATAAACACGACAATAAATAGGTTTTTATTTACAATCTCTCACTTCCAAGTGTTACAAAACACCAGGGTTGCCATGTTTTCACAACAAAACCCACCCAATTGCTGCTCAAAACTAGCCCAATCGTGTTTTGAGGGGGATCCCCAATTAAAAATCTCCTGGGGGTAAAATACAGTTTTTTTTGCGGGGATCCCTGGTAAAAGTAGCATATCAGGGGCTAAATATAGTGTTAATGATGTGGCTTCAACCTGCAGATATGAAAAACAACTTCTTCTTCTTTTTTCTTGGCTTTTGCAACTTGTAATTATGGTATATCGCCACCTACTGTACAGGAGTGTGTAAAGAGACTTGGCAGGTACCTTAAATGAAAAAATGCAACAACCAGCAGCAACAGTGTTAAAGTAGCACAATTCCGCGGGAAAACCGCGGACTTGGCAACACTGCAAAACACACAGGTCTCATAAAATCTCGCGCCTGTTGTAACCAGCAAATCTCGCAGTGTTTCTGTGGCACTCCGCTGCCGCTGATTGGCTGCTGTGAGTCCATTTAAACAGTTGAATCCTCACAGGAGGGTTTAGATAAGTGCTGATGGATTGAGCTCAGCTGAAGTTTTTATAAAGAAAACTCTGTAGCGCATATCGAGGTGAGTGCAGTGGATGTGTTGATACGGACGTTCAATGCAATCGTTAAATCATAGATTTGTATATATACACATATGTACAAATATATTTGTATATGCATGTCTAATTTTATATAACGTGCATGTCTGAATAAAATGCAGATTTGTAACTGTCCAGTTGAGATGATGAGTAAGATCTGATCTAAGGTTTTGATTCACTGATCCGATAGCCCAGACATGTTTCAGAGGCAGACCTCACATTACTAAGTTATCTAGCTTAACAGCAGGCCCAGCGTGTGCTGAGAGACTGTTCCTTCTTTACAGTAATAAGTCTCTGTAAGTGAAGTGTGTAATTGTTTTTCTACCATTTATATATTTATTTTTATTAAGTGTTTTTTCTCATTTAGAATGATTTTTAACGAGATTCATTTATTTATGACACAGTGACACCGTTTTCTCTGTATGTATTTATTTTATGAGTTCCTCGCTTATTTATTAAATGATAAAACAGTTTATTTATTTATTTTATTGAAAACAATACAGGTTTCTCTATATGCTTATGTACAGTGCACAGCATAAATGAGTACACCCCCTAAATATAAAAGATGTATTTTCTTAATGATCATTAATGTAATTCATAGAAAGATGGCAACATTTTAATGTATTAAACATATTCTTAATAAAAACAGAGAAATACATGCCATTAATATCTGTAAAATAAGAAACTTAGCCAATTTTTGTTTAAATGAAGGATTGCAGAATTGAGTACAACCTAGATGTAATTCAACCAAGTGTAATATTCTAGAACTTAGTATGTCCTCCAGAACTTAAAGTACTCTGCTCTGACACTTCTTGGCACTGAGTGTACAAGTTCATGACAAATGTTCACATCTGTGCTGTTTAACTCCTGGAGGACGAGCTCCTTGAATGCGCTGGTCTTTAATGGGGAGTGTTTCTCAGCTCGTCTCTACAGAATCCCCCACAGCTGTTCAAGAGCGTTACGATTGAGTGAAATACATGTCCACTGGAGGATTTTCACCTCAGGAGAATGAATACATGTTTAAAAAAAAGCCCAATAATGCAGGGAATGAGGGGATGGTAGCATCTTCAGTTTCAGGTTTTTGTATACATCACACAGCGTTGATTAACACAATTCCCTCACACCTTCAGCACTCATTCATCCCTATAGAAGAACTTCACTACCACTGAACGTCACGCCTCCTCTAGCAACACCAGAACATGTTGGCTGCTGTTAGATCAGAAATGATTCAATTGGTCTCTGGAGACCAGAGTATGGATTCCCAGAAGTCTCTATTTTGTGAATATGGGCCTTGAAAAAAGCTAAATGAGTTTATTGTGCTTTGGCTACAGTCGGTAGTTCTGGTGTGGATAAACAACCATGCATGTCACTTCTGCATGCTGCATCTTACTCCGTGAGATAAAGTGTCACTCTTTTCACAGCTTTTGCCGGCTCTGAGACACTTTCACAGTGTTTCTCCTGCTCTTTTTCTAGCAAAAACTCACTCATCACTAAATGAAAGCTTAAAGTGAAGACCTGATTATTTCAGGGGCTTTTCACAAGTCCATTGTTTTTTAATTTCTGTGGTACTTTGGCTATATTTTCACACTTAAAACAATAATTTGGTATTCCTCTTGTACCATTGTCCTCTTTTATGCTAAGAAAGAAATCTGACAGTTCTCTCTCAAGTGGTTTCATTGTTGTCAGCATTAAGTCGGCGTATGATTCAGTGGGCCATATAACACTTAATTATCAAGAAATTACTTACCTTTAACAGTTTTGGTTCAACATACATACCTGTTGATCAATACTTGCCTTAACCTTAAACCAGATTATTATTTTTTTTAGCTTTATTTAGTAACTTTCAGGAGGGGGTACTCCTTTTTGCAACACAACATTTTATCACTTTGATAAGAAAATGGTATTTTCTTGAATAATTTTAACATTCTTCTCTGGTAACTGATCAAGCAGACTTGCTGGAATATTATATCTATAAAAAACCTTAACATGTCTAAGCAAAGAGTAATTGCTGAATTTAAGTTTCAGAGGGGTGTACTCATTTATGCTGTGCACTGTATATATTTAATGAGTTTTCTCATTTATTTAAATGTTAAAACCGTTTTACATTTATTATTTAAAATCGAGAATGAATGAATTTGTTTATAATTATAAATATAGGATGTTTTTAAATGAACTGCATGCAGCACATATTTAATGTATTTTAAGTTGCTAGCTAGTAGTAAGTGTTTCAGGAGCAACTGAAAATAAGGGACATTTAAGTGCTATGTTTTACACGCTTCCTCATCTTCTGTGTGCAGGCCAGGGTGGTTGCCGAGGATGGGGCTTTGGTTTGTGATGCTGTGGGTGTTGATTGTGCAGTATGGTGAGGTGGATGCTTTCTTTGACTGGCTGAAGAAGCCTGCACCCGCTCCTGCTCCGCCACAGGAATCTATCGCCCCAGTTCTGCTCCATGGAGAGACCCCCGCCTTTGAAATGAGTGTTGTTGACGAGAAGTTTTTGGCTGAAGCAAAGCAGATGGAGCTCAGTCCTCTGGACAGCTGCCATTTCCGAGTAAGCGTAATGTGTATGATATCTTACTTTCAAGAATTTCACAATCAACAATCAGCTTATTATAGGCAATAGAACATCCATGTCAAGCCATTTTTCTGTGCTTAACGCTATATACAATACATATTGCTTCAAAGCAGTTTGTCACCAAATTCAGCAAAACGGAACAAAAAATACAAATCAAGTAAGCAGTGCTCAAAGTACTGTATCCAGAGCTGGGTAAATTACTTAAATTGTAGTCTGTTACCGATTACAAATTACATGATGAAAACTAGCCAGTAACGTAATCTGTTACTCATTTTAGGTCATTTACATTTATTTAGCAGATGCTTTTATCCAAAGCGACTTACAAATGGGAAATACATCAAGTGATTCATTTTAAAGGGCCCATATTGTACACCTTTCTGGAGTTTTATTTGAGGTTTTGATGTCCATAAGAATATATATTTGCGGTATAAGTACCAAAAACCATCTCAATATATTTTTACAGCTCCTCTCTCAGGAGCTCTGCTGAGAACAGGTCGATTTTGGCCTGTCTAATTAATATTCATGAGCCTCTCTTCTGATTGGCCTGTTGTGTTCTGAGTGACGCACGGCCAGGCCAACCACAGGTAACTAGGGTCAGCCGACGTCACAGCGCTAGCTGGAGGCAGCAAAGCAAAGGGGAAACTGGAGGCGCCCATTCAAACCAGCACAGGTTCGGCTACATAAGGAGCTTAAAATATAATCTTGTTGTGCTGTTGGGTGCCAGAATCGACGTATTAGAAATTTGATCGCATATCTGCTGCCACTGCCAGACAAAAAACCGACGACAGCTGTGGTTAAACGCGATAAAACGAGCGGACTGGACAGAAACGATCGTCAAAAATGCTCACGTTTGCAGTACATCATCATGACTAGATAGACACGGTGAGTTTGTCTTTACTATACACGTTAGATGTGATCCACCTCATAGTAACAATCCTGTCAGATCGTCCATCCTCTGAGTGAGAGTGTAACATTACAGGTCGGTCAATCTGATTTTGTGGTTAAAGTTAACATTTTCGACATGTTTCCGTGTTGTTGCTCCGCAATGGCATGGACGCGATGTTGTCTGGGGGTTTGGCTAAAGGAGAGTGGGACTGGGGGCGGTGACTATGGTTCTGATGTCAACTTTTTACGGAAGTCACAATGGTTCGTGAAAAATCACAGCTACTTTAAGCAGGCTGTGTGCATTTGACTGTGGATGTGTTGGACTGTGGATCTGATTTGATGTGTTTTGAAACTTATATGGTAGTTAAATAGCCCCTAGACCTCAATAATCGTGAAAAAAGCCTAATTTAACAAGTTTTGACAATATGGGACCTTTAAAGAGGCAAATAGACACCGGAAGTGCTTGTCCATGTTTCAAGCATTGCTCAAATAAGTGCAAGCTAGACAGAGAAAAATGAAAGGAAATATATATATTTTTTAGGATGAAGTCGGATTGTGACGAAAAAGGTGAGTTTTCAGCTGTCGCTTGAAAAATGTCAGGGGTTCAGTGGATCTCCGGCTTCTGGAGGGGATGTAGATTTGTAGTAGTGAGTGGAAGTAGGCGGGTGCTGAGCCTGAGGCTGTTCTATATGCAAGCATCAATGTCTTGAACTTGATGCGAGCCACCGGTACCCAGTGCAAGGAGATAAAGAGAGGTGTAACATGGGCTCTTTTGGGCTCGTTGATGACCAGTTGTGCCGCTGCATTCTGAATCATTTGTAGAGGTTTGATTGAGCATGAGGGAAGTCCAGCCAGAAGAGCATTGCAGTAGTTCAGCCTAGAGATGACAAGGGCCTGGACAAGAAGTTGTGCAGCATGCTCTGTTTGGAAGGGCCTGATCTTTCTGATGTTGTGTAATGCAAACCTGCAATATCCAGCAGTTTTTGCATTGTGGTCTTTGAAAGTCCGCTGGTCATCAAAAATTACACCAAAATTTCTGACCAAACTTGATGGGGTAATTGTTGAATAAGAACTGATGATTTGGAATCAGCTTTTGCAATCCGCAAGGCTTCCGTGACTGACAGTAGTGCAGTCTCAGTTGAATGGCCACTCCTGAAACCTGACTGGTTAGGGTCCAGTTGGTTGTTCTGTGAAAGAAACAATGATACCTGGTTAAAAGCAACTCGTTCGAGTGTTTTTGCTATGAATGCAAGGAGAGAGACCGGTCTGTAGAGGTCTATAAGAGAAGTGTTTAATGTAGGTTTTTTGAGCAGTGGGGTTACCCGAGCCTGCTTGAATGCAGTGGGGAAGGTGCCTGTGAGGAGAGATGTGTTGAGGGTGTGTGTGAGTGCTGGTAAGAGTGTAGGAGAGATTGCTTGGAGAAGGTGTGAGGGGATTGGGTCTAGAGGGCATGTTGTAGGATGCTGGAGAGAAGTTTGGATACTTCTGCCACCGTGAGGGGACAGAAGGAGAAGGGGGAAGTTTTAGGCGTGGATGCGGTTGGTTTTGTGTGTGTGGAGCTGAGAACTGACTACTGATTGTTCTAGTTTTTTCTGTGAAGAATGTGGTGAAATCATCAGCTGTTTTAGAAGTGGTGGGAGGTGGTGAAGGGGGACAGAGGAGAGAATTTAATGTTTTGAAGAGGTTACGTGTGTCTGTAGCGCTGTTGATCTTTTTGTGAAAATGTGAAGATTTGGCAGTATAGACTTGTGCAGAGAAAGATGAAAGCAAAAACCGATACATACTCGGGTCTGATGGATCTTTTGATTTGCGCCATTTTCTCTCTGCTGCCCTGAGTTTGGGCCGATGCTCACGAAGAACATCAGATAACCAGGGGTCAGAAGGGGCAGCTCGTGCTGGCCTAGGGGAGAGAGGACAAATATCGTCTAGACAAGTTAAAGTAGAGCATAAATTGTCATTTACTGCATTAACATCCAGAAATGAGTATGTGAGGGAAGAGAGGAGGATACTACAGAGGGAAGTTGGGAGGGTGAAAGGGAGTGCAGGTTTCGTCTAAAAGTAACCGGTATAGGGGTTGGTGGCACACAGGTAGGAAGTTGTAGGTTAAATGTAATGAAGAAATGGTCAGAGACGTGTAGGGGTTTTACCAAAATGTTGTCTGCAGTACAATTGCGTGTGTAAATTAAGTCAAGTTGGTTGCCTGATTTGTGAGTGCTTGTAGTGGTAATGCTTTTGGAATCAAATGAAGCTAGGAGTGAATAGAAGTCTGCAGCATAAGGCTTGTCCAGATGAATGTTAAAGTCCCCAAAGACTAAAAGTGGACTGGGAATGAGGACAGCAGCCCATCCAGCTCCTCTAGGAAGGTGCCCAGTTGCCCAGAAGGCAGGTAAATTACCACAACCTGGAGTTTTATAGGAGCTATTACAGTGATGGCATGAGATTCAAATGAGTTATAATTGCATATGGGGGAGTGGGTTGAGTATTTCCAACTGTTAGAAAGGAGCAGACCAGTAGCCCCACCCCTCCCGACCTGACGAGGGGTGTGAGAGAAAGATAAGTTGTTAGACAGAGCAGCTGGGGTTGCGGAGTCTTCTGGATGAATCCAGGTCTCAGTCAAGCCTAATATGCTGAGTGTAGATTGCAAAGAAAAAGCAGAAATGAAGTCAGCTTTGTTGACAGCTGACTGACAATTCCAGAGACCCACAGAAACCGAAAGGGGTGCAATAGAAGATGTACAGATAAGATGCAGGTTAGCAAGATTGCATTGCTGCGAGTGATGTTAGAGCGTTGTTGCGAGACACCCGGAATGTAATGGAAACACATGAGGTGGAAGGGAGATGACCGAAAGGAGTGCGTAAAGGGAAAAGAGTACTTAAGTTCATTGCTTGGTTTAAGTCGCGCAGGTAAAGTAGGTCTTCACACTCGTAGGTCTTCACACGAGGGCTGAACGCTTCCGCCTCAGCTGACAGGCAACAAACAAATACACAGCCACCCAACACTTCAGAGAAAACAGCTGTGGCTGCCTTGTTAAATTAGCACACCCAAAAGCCTATAGCAGGGCAATTGCTCAAATCGAAACCAAAGTTTGCATTTAAAGGGGTCATATGATGCGATTTCAGGTTTTCCTTTCTCTTTGGAGTGTTACAAAGCTGATTGTGCATAAATAAGATCCCTGAAGTTGCAAAGACTAAAGTCTCAAAACCAAGGAGATATTCTTTATCAAAGTTAAGACTCTGCCACGCCCCCCTAAAACAGCTCGTCTTAACACGCCCCCACATATCTACCTCACTATGTGGAAATATTAGCATAATGCTGCCCAAATGTGCACGCAAAGAAAGAAGGCGTGGTTTCAGTAACCGCAGTTAGTGTTGAAGCAGCATGTCAGGGAGACGCTGTGTGTTTCTAGGTGAAAGCAAAAGCACTTTATTTGGCCTTCCGAAAGTAGATGCATTTAGGAATCTTTAAGATTACTTACAACAGAACAGCAATGCATTTTATGGACGACCGTTTCGTGAACCTAGGAGAGGAGGTAGTTCTGACTTTGGTATGACAATCTGGCGCTTCTGAATCAGCTACTGTTTTGTTATTAGTTTAAGTATTTGCTATTGTGTGTGTGTGTGTGTGTGACAGACAGACAGACAGACAGTAGAGTCAGCTGTCTTAACCGTGCCTTGTGTACTGCAAACACATACCAGCTTCATCACTGTGTCTGTCACGCGACTCTGTTCCCCTTTCAGGCTCTGTCTTTACATTTATTTTGAAAGATGAAGCTGGCGATTATGGTAAGGGGCGTTACGTTTTCGACGAGTGCTTGCGGTGTTCGGCCAATCACAGTGCACTGGGTCAGCTGGCCAATCAGAGCAGACTGCGCTTGTCGGAAGGAGGGACTTTGTAGAAAACAAAGCGTTTGAGAGAGGCGGGGCATAGAAGACCTACAATAATGTACAGTGTTTGAAAAATAATGTGTTTTTTGAACATTAAAGCATGTCAACATATTCTGATACACCAAATACACAAAATAATGATCTTTAAAATAGCATCATATGACCCCTTTAAGTGCATGAATGGAGCAATATAAATAATACAAAAAAAGCTCCTTCTAAGCCGACGGCTGTTACTCTAATTACAAATAAAGTGCAATCAAAAATACAATGAAAAATAGCAGTAGAAATATCTAGAGAGCTAGGTAATGTATTCTGAATTTTTTTTAGGTCACTTTTAATTACTTTTTTTTTCTTTTTTTTAAATCAAACTTTTTACATTTACCTTTAAACACATTGCATTGAGAAGAAGGAAAAAAAGCAAAGGGAAAGAAAATATTCAGTTTGATGTCAACATAATAAAATACATTAAACATTACATTACACCAGGGTTTCCCAAACTGGGCTTAATGTAAGAACTGCAGTGGGTCTCTGAGTTTATAAAAAGCTAGTAATAAATAATTCAGTAATAAAAAAAAACCAACTTTTTTTTTTTTTTTAACCTGCCTCAGAGATATTTAATGTAAATATTTTATTTTAAAGAATTTGTCTGACAATTTTTTTTAAATCCCTGCATTATATGAAAATAAAAAGAATAAAAAAAAAAAAATATGAAAACAACTTTGACAATTAAACTTTTAAAGAAAGCGAGAGAGAATCAGGGAGAAATTGTGAATAATTTATTTCCATTGCATTACTATGTAATCATGTATTCCATAAAAAGTAACTGTAGTGTGATCATGAGCATTTTAAAATGTAATGTACTCTTATTACAAGCAGCACTGACTGTAACAGCAGTGTGCAGTATGCAAATGAGGTAAAACCAAGGACACATGCTTTTATTAGGCTACTTCCACCTTTAGGAATCTAATGAAAATAAACTAAGAATCAAATAAATTCCCCATGAAATCAAAATTGAGGTTTTGTGACTTTCTGTATGAATGCATTAGCCTTAAGGATATATATATATATATTAGACTTTTGCTCCAATGTCAAAATCGGCATTTAGAGGATATATGCATTAAAATTACAGTTTCTCTACAACCAATATTTATTCTCTACAAAACAATATTTACTAATTTTTGTGTGCTGAATAGCACAGTGCACTATCAGTGCTGGGTAGATTACTTATTGTATAAGTATACAATTATATATACAAGTATACAATTATATTCTATATTACTTATAGTAGTCTGTTACTGATTCCAAATTACATGTAATACATTTTTTAGGTGATGTAATCGGACTACTTTTTGGTTACTTTTAGATTACTTTTGACCCAACTCGTTTATCGCATTAATTTAAATAGGATAATCTTGTACCGTATTGACATTAATACAAAGAGTAAAAGACTATATATTCTATTTGTATTAATTAACAACATAAAGTGCATTAAACATTGTTACACCAAGGTTTCCCAAACTGGGGTTCATAAATGAACTGCAGGGGGTCTGTGAGTTTAATTAAAAGCTTGTAATTAAATTATAAAAATGGAAATATTTAGTAATTGTATAATAGCATCAATCAAATTTGTGTTTTTTAATGAGTTTGAAAGACAAAAGCCTTTCAACGCTTATGCAATGCATGGTTAAATAACCTACTGATGATAATTCAAATAAAAATGAATGTTCAAAAACACTTCTTAAACCTGAAATGATTTTTGTAAATCCAGTGTTCAAATGCTGTGAATAAATCTGACTAATGACTGATCCCTGTGTGAATCTCCACAAACCTGGAGACTTTCTGAGTGTATATATGCAGTAGGACATTTTAGAAAGGAACATTTAAAAGATGAAGAGGAATTGGGTAGAATCAATAAATTATTAATTTATTACCATTGTGTAAACTATGTAATTATGTAATCCATAAAGTGACTGTAATCTGATTACGAGTATTTTAAAATGTAAATTAAAGGGATAGTTCACCCAAAAATGAAAATGGTCATTGATTACTCTGCCTCATGTCGTTCCAAACCCATAAATCCTTCGTTCATCTTCGGAACACAAATTAAGATATTTGTGATGGAATCCGAGAGCTCTCTGACCCTCCCATAGACAGCAATGCAACTGTAATGTTCCCAGGTCCAGAAACGTAGCAAGGAGATCTGTAAAATAATCCATGTGACGACAGTGGTTCAACCGCAATTATACGAAGCTACGAGAATACTATTTGTGCGCAAAAGGAAAAAAAACAACTACTTTATTCAACAATTTTTCTCCTCCGCATTACCCTGGTGCCATTTTTGGAGAATATCAGCTGGACGTAAACAGCGTATGCTGTTCTGTGTTGGCTGTGTCACGCCGGATCTGTTTCCTACGTTGTTTGTGCTTTTAATTTGAATGAAAACAACACATCCGCGTGACGCCGTGGACACAGAACAGCATACGCTGTTTACGTCTTTAATCTAATTACAAGTACTTAATTTTTGGAATCTGATTACGTAATCCATGTAATCAGTTACTACCCAGCTCTGTGCACTATGTAGAGGATAGTGAACGATTTAAAAGTTTTCCTTTGCAAAACGCTATTGGCCATTTTTATAAAAAGATCAAGTTCATGCAGACTTAAAGCTGTTATTCTGCCCTTAAAGACACATTGCTTGTCGTTGTTTTTTAACAGGTTGTTGCTCAGCTCAAAGCTACTTGCAGCGGCCTGTCAGAGGAGCAGCTGGCCAAACTGGGCGTGGCTTTGTTCAACTGCCAATCGGAGGTGGAGGGCCGCAGGACTTACCCTTGCACTGAAGAAATGGTAGGGTCAATAGCCACAACCTTGCTATTTTATAGGTGCAATATCAGCTAAACCAGTGTTTCTCAACGAGTGTACAACCATAGAAATGACATCAACAACAAAAAACTTAATTCTAAATGTTTTTCTGATGCGAGACTTCTCTTTTAAAAGACCTGCATGAAAGCTGTTGACACTTCTGTCAGATGCAGTGCAAGTAAAGAGATTACTTCACTAAAGCGCAGAAACTACGAACATGCAGCGTGTGAAATAAAAGTTCAGTACCGATAAATCACGTAACTGGTACTGCGTGTGTTAGCTGCGAAGGTTTTGCATGAAGATATGATATTCAGTCTATTATTCGGGAGCAGTTTCCATGTTTCATTAACGGTTCATGTTAGTATTGTATATTCACCATGCTAACTGTTGTTTCCATAACCCAATAATCCAATGTTATTTTCACTTGGTGTCAATTTGTATGTGTTTAAATGACTGTGGTGGCTCATACCAACTTAACTGTATAAATATAAATGGGTCGCGGCTTGATGACCATGGGAAAACATGGGTCCCAAGGCCAAACCAGTTGAGAACCACTGAGCTAAACCGTTTGTGAGTGAAACTCGTCACTGTGCAGGTCAACACGAGTAGTTCTAGTTTTCTAGAATTCACTGTGTCTGATTAAACCAAGTTTCTCTCTCCCTGCAGTCTATAAAAGAGTGCACAGCGGACATGGACTCAGACACGTGGAATGCATATCACATTGTCAGCAACCGAGCGCGATCCGTGTGTTACGCCACGCGCCAGCAGCACTTTCGCAAGCGAGCCGAGCTAACCGTCAATGCCCTGATCTCCACCGCAACTAGCCAGCTGGATGCCATGAAAGACCTAAAGGTGCTTTATAAAGATCTGTTTCATCTCTGTTCTTCCTCTTCTTACTATGCACAATCATGTCATGTTTATTCTAAAGCAGTGGTTCTCATACTTTTTATACAAAGTACCACCTCTATTTGGCTCATTATCACCATAATGACCAACATTAAAATACAGTAGTGTAGTAGGCCTAACTGTTCAGCTATTAGGGGTGGGGATCACCAGAGGCCTCACGATATGATATTATCACGATACAATATTATTGCGATTTTTAAATCTATTGCAATTTATTACCTTTTTCCAACTTCAAATTATGTCCCCAAAGGAAAACTTTGGGTGCACTATGTAGAGGATAGTGAACGATTTAAAAGTTTTCCTTTGCAAAACGCTATTGGCCATTTTTATAAAAAGATCAAGTTCATGCAGACTTAAAGCTGTTATTCTGCCCTTAAAGACACATTGCTTGTCGTTGTTTTTTAACAGGTTGTTGCTCAGCTCAAAGCTACTTGCAGCGGCCTGTCAGAGGAGCAGCTGTCCAAACTGGGCGTGGCTTTGTTCAACTGCCAATCGGAGGTGGAGGGCCGCAGGACTTACCCTTGCACTGAAGAAATGGTAGGGTCAATAGCCACAACCTTGCTATTTTATAGGTGCAATATCAGCTAAACCAGTGTTTCTCAACGAGTGTACAACCATAGAAATGACATCAACAACAAAAAACTTAATTCTAAATGTTTTTCTGATGCGAGACTTCTCTTTTAAAAGACCTGCATGAAAGCTGTTGACACTTCTGTCAGATGCAGTGCAAGTAAAGAGATTACTTCACTAAAGCGCAGAAACTACGAACATGCAGCGTGTGAAATAAAAGTTCAGTACCGATAAATCACGTAACTGGTACTGCGTGTGTTAGCTGCGAAGGTTTTGCATGAAGATATGATATTCAGTCTATTATTCGGGAGCAGTTTCCATGTTTCATTAACGGTTCATGTTAGTATTGTATATTCACCATGCTAACTGTTGTTTCCATAACCCAATAATCCAATGTTATTTTCACTTGGTGTCAATTTGTATGTGTTTAAATGACTGTGGTGGCTCATACCAACTTAACTGTATAAATATAAATGGGTCGCGGCTTGATGACCATGGGAAAACATGGGTCCCAAGGCCAAACCAGTTGAGAACCACTGAGCTAAACCGTTTGTGAGTGAAACTCGTCACTGTGCAGGTCAACACGAGTAGTTCTAGTTTTCTAGAATTCACTGTGTCTGATTAAACCAAGTTTCTCTCTCCCTGCAGTCTATAAAAGAGTGCACAGCGGACATGGACTCAGACACGTGGAATGCATATCACATTGTCAGCAACCGAGCGCGATCCGTGTGTTACGCCACGCGCCAGCAGCACTTTCGCAAGCGAGCCGAGCTAACCGTCAATGCCCTGATCTCCACCGCAACTAGCCAGCTGGATGCCATGAAAGACCTAAAGGTGCTTTATAAAGATCTGTTTCATCTCTGTTCTTCCTCTTCTTACTATGCACAATCATGTCATGTTTATTCTAAAGCAGTGGTTCTCATACTTTTTATACAAAGTACCACCTCTATTTGGCTCATTATCACCATAATGACCAACATTAAAATACAGTAGTGTAGTAGGCCTAACTGTTCAGCTATTAGGGGTGGGGATCACCAGAGGCCTCACGATATGATATTATCACGATACAATATTATTGCGATTTTTAAATCTATTGCAATTTATTACCTTTTTCCAACTTCAAATTATGTCCCCAAAGGAAAACTTTGGCAAAATCTAGCTGTTTTTAACTAAAAAGAAACGTTTCTCACTTCGATTTTATTGCTGCAGTGCAAAATGGGATTGTCAAGCAGACAAACTGACCAACACTTCCATGAAAACCTGTCATAAATGTTGTTTGCACCTGGCAAACTCAACTATTTGTATTAGTCTAGTCTAGTCCACCTTAATTAAATGTAAACTGGTATGCACTGCTGTGCTACTACAGGTATTTTGAACAAACTTTTTTTTGTTCAAGTTGCAAAGTAAATTACTGTTAAATTTCAAATAAAGCATTTATGTAAAACATATACGTTTACATAAACATCCAATTTAAACATGGAAAGGCTTTCCTGATAACTTGCCACCATCTTTATTTCACTAACTTACTGCATGCTGAAGGTGACCCAGCTGACCTCACCAGAAAAAAAAATCAAAACCACCATCTAGTGGACTGTGAAGACATTGATTTTATTATTCTACCAAATAGTACAGGTGCATCTCAATAAATTAGAATGTCGTGGAAAAGTTCATTTATTTCAGTAATTCAACTCAAATTGTGAAACTCGTGTATTAAATAAATTCAGTGCACACAGACTGAAGTAGTTTAAGTCTTTGGTTCTTTTAATTGTGATGATTTTGGCTCACATTTAACAAAAACCCACCAATTCACTATATGATGCGTCTCTGCTGTTGGTTGTAATATTGGTGAAGTAAATCCACACTTTGCTGAAGAAGCGTTAGCAAACTCTTGAGCAGCAACAACAGTTCCATATACTCCGCCATTGTTGTGTATGTTTGGTTGCGCTTGCCTTTTAAAAGCTTGATACTTGGCGTCCGTGTATCGATACAGTATTGCCGCGGAAAATATCGTGATACTGTGCTGTATCGATTTTCCCCCACCTCTATCAGCTACAGCTCTGCACAGTTCAATAACGAGGCAGTTTTATTCCTAATAAGAATATTTATTGTTGTCAGCCATTTTAACATTGTAAATACACTGTTTGAACTGCACTGTGCATACAGGTAAACAAACTTAAATAATAATTCAATTAAAATGTGTTGTACCTAAAAGTTAAATAAAAACTGTACTGTACTTCATTGTAAAAAAAAAAACCTTAGATTAAATTAAAATGTATTGCGTTTTAAAATAATTGTGATTCCTCTGCCTACCACTAGAGTAAGCCTGAGTACCACACTTTGAGAACCACTGTTCTAAAGAAAGGTCATTTGGGTGCTTCATCTCATTCTGAAATCTCACATTATGGGTCACACTGGGCCTCATTTACGAAACGAGCTTACGACAGAAAAGTGGGCGTACAGTCGTTTCTATGCAAAACTTGTAACTTATCAATATGGACGTGAGCGGTGGCTATACGATCAAATCTCACGTCTGGTCTCTGCTCGTGTACGCAAGTTTGAGTTTCCTGATCTTAGTAAGTCTGGCAGAGAATTGTATAATGACAGCATTTTGTTCATTTAGGTTATTTTCCTGACCGACAACCGAAGCTCAGTCGCGGTGTTAATTTTGACAAATTTCGCAAATTTTCATTTAGTTTCAGTCATAGTCTTTTGACTAAAATGCCATTTAGTTTGTCATATTTTAGTCACCTGAATTGTTAGTTTTAGTTGACTAAATCTATAGTAAATTTAGTCGGCTAAAATCTAATGGGTTTAGTTGGTTTAATGTATTTCTCAAAAATTTCCAAACTCATTATATAGGTTTGATATTAAGGTTTTATCATGATAGATAGTCCGATTTGGTGACACACAACATGCCTTTATTAAAATTAAATAAAACCACTTCTCATACAGAACAAGAACATGGTCTTCTTTTTAATGCAATACCAATGGTTATACAGGCTAATTATGCATTCTTTATAGCAACTTGTTAACCATATTCTTCATTCTTTCAAGCAGACATTTAGTTCTATAAATAAATTTAGATTAATCTTTAGGGCTACTAAAGTGATTCAGTCAAAAAGGAGTGAGTGATTTTCTGTCTGTCTTTTTTTTGCTTGATT
>NW_015506244.1:1268-5873 GCF_001515645.1 Sinocyclocheilus grahami | reverse complement strand
TTAGAATGTCGTGGAAACGTTCATTTATTTCAGTAATTCAACTCAAATTGTGAAACTCGTGTAATTAGAATATGGTGACATGCCAATCAGCTAATCAACTCAAAACACCTGCAAAGGTTTCCTGAGCCTTCAAAATGGTCTCTCAGTTTGGTTCACTAGGCTACACAATCATGGGGAAGACTGCTGATCTGACAGTTGTCCAGAAGACAATCATTGACACCCTTCACAAGGAGGGTAAGCCACAAACATTCATTGCCAAAGAAGCTGGCTGTTCACAGAGTGCTGTATCCAAGCATGTTAACAGAAAGTTGAGTGGAAGGAAAAAGTGTGGAAGAAAAAGATGCACAACCAACTGAGAGAACCGCAGCCTTATGAGGATTGTCAAGCAAAATCGATTCAAGAATTTGAGTGAACTTCACAAGGAATGGACTGAGGCTGGGGTCAAGGCATCAAGAGCCACCACACACAGACGTGTCAAGGAATTTGGCTACAGTTGTCGTATTCCTCTTGTTAAGCCACTCCTGAACCACAGACAACGTCAGAGGCGTCTTACCTGGGCTAAGGAGAAGAAGAACTGGACTGTTGCCCAGTGGTCCAAAGTCCTCTTTTCAGATGAGAGCAAGTTTTGTATTTCATTTGGAAACCAAGGTCCTAGAGTCTGGAGGAAGGGTGGAGAAGCTCATAGCCCAAGTTGCTTGAAGTCCCGTGTTAAGTTTCCACAGTCTGTGATGATTTGGGGTGCAATGTCATCTGCTGGTGTTGGTCCATTGTGTTTTTTGAAAACCAACGTCACTGCACCCGTTTACCAAGAAATTTTGGAGCACTTCATGCTTCCTTCTGCTGACCAGCTTTTTGTAGATGCTGATTTCATTTTCCAGCAGGATTTGGCACCTGCCCACACTGCCAAAAGCATCAAAAGTTGGTTAAATGACCATGGTGTTGGTGTGCTTGACTGGCCAGCAAACTCACCAGACCTGAACTCCATAGAGAATCTATGGGGTATTGTCAAGAGGAAAATGAGAAACGAGACCAAAAAATGCAGATGGGCTGAAGGCCACTGTCAGAGAAACCTGGGCTTCCATACCACCTCAGCAGTGCCACAAACTGATCACCTCCATGTCACGCCGAATTGAGGCAGTAATTAAAGCAAAAGGAGCCCCTACCAAGTATTGAGTACATGTACAGTAAATGAACATACTTTCCAGAAGGCCAACAATTCACTAAAAATGTTTTTTTATTGGTCTTATGAAGTATTCTAATTTGTTGAGATGGTGAATTGGTGGGTTTTTGTTAAATGTGAGCCAAAATCATCACAGTTAAAAGAACCAAAGACTTAAACTACTTCAGTCTGTGTGCATTGAATTTATTTAATACACAAGTTTCACAATTTGAGTTGAATTACTGAAATAAATGAACTTTTCCACGACATTCTAGTTTATTGAGATGCACCTGTATAATAAAAGCTTGATACTTGGCGTCCGTGTATCGATACAGTATTGCCGCGGAAAATATCGTGATACTGTGCTGTATCGATTTTCCCCCACCTCTATCAGCTACAGCTCTGCACAGTTCAATAACGAGGCAGTTTTATTCCTAATAAGAATATTTATTGTTGTCAGCCATTTTAACATTGTAAATACACTGTTTGAACTGCACTGTGCATACAGGTAAACAAACTTAAATAATAATTCAATTAAAATGTGTTGTACCTAAAAGTTAAATAAAAACTGTACTGTACTTCATTGTAAAAAAAAAAACCTTAGATTAAATTAAAATGTATTGCGTTTTAAAATAATTGTGATTCCTCTGCCTACCACTAGAGTAAGCCTGAGTACCACACTTTGAGAACCACTGTTCTAAAGAAAGGTCATTTGGGTGCTTCATCTCATTCTGAAATCTCACATTATGGGTCACACTGGGCCTCATTTACGAAACGAGCTTACGACAGAAAAGTGGGCGTACAGTCGTTTCTATGCAAAACTTGTAACTTATCAATATGGACGTGAGCGGTGGCTATACGATCAAATCTCACGTCTGGTCTCTGCTCGTGTACGCAAGTTTGAGTTTCCTGATCTTAGTAAGTCTGGCAGAGAATTGTATAATGACAGCATTTTGTTCATTTAGGTTATTTTCCTGACCGACAACCGAAGCTCAGTCGCGGTGTTAATTTTGACAAATTTCGCAAATTTTCATTTAGTTTCAGTCATAGTCTTTTGACTAAAATGCCATTTAGTTTGTCATATTTTAGTCACCTGAATTGTTAGTTTTAGTTGACTAAATCTATAGTAAATTTAGTCGGCTAAAATCTAATGGGTTTAGTTGGTTTAATGTATTTCTCAAAAATTTCCAAACTCATTATATAGGTTTGATATTAAGGTTTTATCATGATAGATAGTCCGATTTGGTGACACACAACATGCCTTTATTAAAATTAAATAAAACCACTTCTCATACAGAACAAGAACATGGTCTTCTTTTTAATGCAATACCAATGGTTATACAGGCTAATTATGCATTCTTTATAGCAACTTGTTAACCATATTCTTCATTCTTTCAAGCAGACATTTAGTTCTATAAATAAATTTAGATTAATCTTTAGGGCTACTAAAGTGATTCAGTCAAAAAGGAGTGAGTGATTTTCTGTCTGTCTTTTTTTTGCTTGATTAACATAAATGACTCGGACAATAGCAACTAAATTAGGCTGCTGTCCCTTTAAAACCGAATGAATGGATGCAATGTACTGATGCAAGCACGTCCGATATTCTCCCTACGGTTTACATTCACTTAAGGTGTAATCGACTGTGTTTAAATGAATACTCATCAAAACAGACAATTCTACATAATTTTGTGTGTAATTCGCCGTTCATGCGACGTGAAAGAGTACTCGCGCGCTCTGAGAGGCGCTTTCTGTGTGTGTATCCTTCAGTGTCTGCGCTCAGAAATCCGGACAGAACTGAGTTCTCTCTTGCATCGTCAGATTTATCCATATGTTTGCTCTTCTCTCACTCCCACATATTGAACGTTTTATAAGACGTGCCGCAAGTGTATGTTAGCTTATGTCCCACCGGATAGATCAGTAGGCTATGTTAGTTCATATGTATGCATCTAGTCTCCGAACCATGCAGCAGATTCGTTCTGAATTAATATCTTTCCAAATCGTTCCTCCCAAACATTTTAGTCTCATTTTTATTCGTTGACGCAAATGTCAATTGATTTTCGTCATAGTTTTTGTCATTCAAAACGAGTTTTTGTTCCTTATAGTCTTGTTTTTGTCTGTGAAAAAAATCGATCCAAATTATTTTATGACTCATGAATGTTTCGAAGGCAGCATGTAAACGTGATTGACATGTGAGGTTGTGTTTATTTTTTTAACGTGTGAACATTTCGGACTCGGGTCAATTTCTCTTTTGTGAGATTGCTTCCTTTTTTTGGCCGGGTTTCGTTTCGCCGTGTTGTTAACTCTAGGGGTGAGGCTTCTAAACCGGGTGTTTTTAAGGGCGTGATATTCAAATGACGATTGTTTTCTGCTGCCACATTTATCAACATGCGATCATTCGTACGATGAGATTGGCGGCATTCGAATGTTTCATGAATCACACGTGAACTCTGTCGTAAGTTGATCTGTGCGCACGGATCTGCGCTCGTTTCTATGTTAGATTGCATTCACAATCAATGGGCCTCATTTATCAGTTTCATGTTGACTTGACTGTTTGATGGTTTGTGTTTGTTGATCTGCAGGAGGGTCAGACAGAGCTGAGGGAGATGACCGCTGCGTCGCTGGACAAGCTGCTGGAGGGTCACGGTGCACTGCAGCTCCAGCAGGGGGCTCTGAAGGAAGGGCAGGAGCAGCTGGATGCCTCCGTCAGTGAAAACCTGCAGAGACTGGCGCAGGAGAAAGCTCTCATCAGCACCGGCCAGCAACTGGTGGCTCAGTTAATTCAGGGCATTACACAGAGAATGGGTCAGTCACAGAAAAATGCATTTGCTTCAAGGCTGGCCTGTGAACTCTCAATTCATATAGTAACTAGGTTAACATTATCTGTTGTTCTTCACTTGTCATATCCCAATTATATTTGATCGTCAGTGGTTATGGAAGGTTTTATATATTTCTGTAACACATTTACAGAGAACGTAAGTGGGCAGCTGAAGGGTCAGAGCGCAGAAGTGCAGGAGGGACATCAGGCGATTCTTGATGACCTGGCTGTGGTCCGAGGAAGTGCTCAGGACATCTACGAAAAAATGGGTAATTACTTCTGAAATCATACGCTACCGGTCAGACGTTTGGAAGGATTGCCATGTTATTTGTTTTTGTTTTTTGAATTGAGTCTCTTCTGCTCCCCAAGTTTGCATTTATTTGATCACAAATATAGTGTAAACCAGTCATCTGGTGAAATGTTACGGTTTATAACAACTGCTCTATTTGAACGTTTTAAAATGTAGTTTATTTCTAGGATCAAAGCTCCAGTCTTCAGTGTCACATGATCCTTCAGAAATCATTATATGCTGATTTACTGCTCTATTATCAATTATTATTATTGGTGCTCAATTATTAATAACGAGTAGGGCTGGGTATCGATTCAGATGTCCCGATTCGATTCTCAATTT
>NW_015506244.1:0-1258 GCF_001515645.1 Sinocyclocheilus grahami | reverse complement strand
TCATCTGGTGAAATGTTACGGTTTATAACAACTGCTCTATTTGAATGTTTTAAAATGTAGTTTATTTCTAGGATCAAAGCTCCAGTCTTCAGTGTCACATGATCCTTCAGAAATCATTATGCTGATTTACTGCTTTATTATCAGTTATTATTGGTGCTCAATTATTAATAACGAGTAGGGCTGGGTATCGATTCAGATGTCCCGATTCGATTCTCAAATTTTTTTTATTACATTCAGTGAAACTAGTTTAAATACAAATGCTATTGATATTTCTAAAAAATGAACAGTAAACATCAGTTTACAAATGGTGAATTAATAAAAAGAAATTAAGCCACATACCTGTATTTTAAACCTATATTTTTGTTTGTATAGGGTCCTTTTTTTTAAAACGATAATAGGGCCCTATAAAATGTTCTTAATTTTTCTGGTAATTGGATGAAGGCATGGCACATTAATTTAATTTATCCTAATCAAATGAAAATTAAACCCTTTTATTTTTTGGCAAACAAAGTGCTGCACAACAGAGATTTACAGTTAAAATGAAAAAGAAAACAGATGTGATTATTCCTTTAAAAATAAAGATTTATTAGCAGTAGTAGCATTGATTCTTAAGACTGCTAAATAGTAATATATTCTGACTGTAGAACGTTAAACTAAACTTTTATTTTGACGGGTTGCCGTGCAGAACTTGCAGCTGCTGTGTATGTGATATGACGGTAGTTTTCTCAAATGAAACGCTAAATGCTAATGAAGTGAGTCTCAGAGCAGTTGGAGATGACATTCGTGTTCATATCATCATATAGTGAGACGGCAGAAGCTGAAAACACTGCGAGCGTCATCCGCGCTTTAGTATGTGTGTAGTAAACAAAACAGTGTGCGGCATTCATTCATTGCGGAAATCATGACGCCTTATGCGTGATATCAAATGCTTCCACAGATTTATAGTATTACTAAAGCATTTCACCTGAGCATTGCGAATCACGCGTATGGCCATGATAAGTGCTGAATGAATGACAGGATTTCTGTTGTAACATCGCGCAAGGTAAATAAGGGTGACATCTAAGTTAGTGGAGAAGACTAATGATAAGATTCACGTTAATAAGATCTTTTTTTAAATGTGTGCTGAAATAAATCCCGGAAAAGATCGATTAACGGCTTTTGAGAATCGATATCGAATCGACAACATTTTTAAAAAACGATTAATCGAAAAATCTTTTTTTTTTGTTGCCCAGCCCTAATAACGAGTGTTTGGAACATG
>NW_015506243.1:410915-411735 GCF_001515645.1 Sinocyclocheilus grahami | reverse complement strand
TTTGTCAGGATGAATGATCCCCTGTGTTTCTCCCCGCAGTCAGCCATCTGTTTAAAAATAGGTTTAACTTGGGCGAAGAGAAACTCTCGCCGTCCTGAGGCTCCTATCGCTCCGAGGACATTATGCGGCGTGAATAATCGCCAGCGTTATTAAAGTTTCCTCAGAGTTAAAGAGCTTCGCTTTGACGCTGTTTTCTCCAGACCTGCGTGTAGTTTGTCTTCAGACACACAGAGAGCAAAGCCCTCTCATTCAGATGTTGTGTGTGTATTAATATTACGCACAGGGTCCAAAATGAACAATATAATACAAGAAACCGAGTGCCAGTAAAACCTGGCTTTGGAGAGTAAATGCAATAGTTGACCAATAACTTTGTTAGGACCTGCAACATTTAGGCTGTTGAGGTAGTATTTATATACTATAATAGTATTTATTAACATTTGAATTAGCTTTCATGTTTATCTTTTCAGTATTTATTTACATTTCTTAGTAATTTTGTTATGTGCTTAAAATATTTTATTTTAGTTTAATTTACATTTTTAGCTTTACATTTTTCAATGTGATAGCTTCATTTTTTTTCTTTAAACCTTCTTGTTTGTTGGCTTTTGATCCAAGCTTTTCATAAAAATTATGTGATTTTTGTTTTTGCATTTGGTGATCTTAAAGTTTTCATTTTGGACCCTGGATGTTATTAATTGACTTAATCAGCAAAGCATGCAATTGGTTAAAATTTAAGGATTTTAAGGATGATTCATTCAAATACCAAGATTATTTATTGATCTGTTTGTTTTCCAAACATCTAATAAACCATTTAATAAAATGC
>NW_015506243.1:408378-409991 GCF_001515645.1 Sinocyclocheilus grahami | reverse complement strand
AGGGTTCTTCTGCAAAACAGTGAACAGATAATGATCTCGATACTCGAATAAAATGCTCGGCGCATACAGATATTAGGTGAAATTGTGGAGTTTTAATTACATGCAACTGTTCTTATTTATCCTTTTCAGGATTTAAATTAGTGTTATATTAGTATTATTTAAATACTATCATAGTGTTTATTAATATTATGAAGTAAAAGTTTTAGTAATTTCTTTATATGATTTTCTCTTTTTTAATTTCCTATTTAGCGTTAAGGCTGCATTTATTTGATCAAAAATGCAATAAAAATAGCAAAATTGTAAAATATTATTGCAATTTCAAACAGCTGTTTTCTATCTGAATATCTGTTAAACTGTAATTTATTTCTGTGATCAAAGCTGTATTTTCAGCATCATTACTCCAGTCTTCAGTGTTCTTCAGAAATCAGTATAATATGCTGATGTGCTGCTCAAGAAACATTTCTGATTATTATCAATGTTGAAAACAGTCGTGCTGCACAATATTTTTGAGGAAATTGGGACATATTTTATTTTTCAGGATTCACAGATGAATAGAAAGTTCAAAAGAACAGCATTTATTTGAAATAGAAATCATGTGTAACTTTATAAATGTCTTTACTAGCACTTTTGATCAATTTAATGCATCCTTGATAAATAAAATTATGAATTATTTGCCAAAAAATAAATAAAAAATCTTACTGACCCCACACTTTTGAACAGAGATATACTGTATGTTACACAACCATAGATTAATGAATATTATTGATAATGTAGTGAAGTTCAACTTGCAAAGCGAACGAGAAAATTATAAGAAATGACAAAATAACAGCAGAAACAATAAAACAACAACACTGTCATAACCAGACGTGATACAACCCGATTCTGTCCACATCACATGTTACACGGTTATAAAACGTGACAAGTCACAGCCGATACATAATCAAATTCATAAAAATAATAGTTTTAGCATTATTCAAAACTCATGCAGTGTTTGTCCGGGAAAACACTTGAGCTCCGTTTGAAGGTTCTCGTTTCCTTTTCCATTTATTTTCAAGCTCGGAGTTAAATGATCCATCGTATGCTTTCATCATGGCCATTAAAGCCACACAAAATATTAATCGAACTCAAATGAAACCTTTTCTGATGTTATTGAATCTCAATCAGCACTTGATCTGTCAGCTGTGACGTTATAGAAGTAGAAACCATTAGAGCTATGACCACTGAACGACTCTGAAATGCCACTCTCAGAGAAAAAAAAAAGGTACAAAAGCTGTCACTGGGACGCCACCTTTTCAAAAGGTACAACAATGTACCATTAAAGTACAAATATTCACACTGGAGGTACTAAGATGCACTCTTTGAGAGTGTATGGAAGTAATGTGGTGTCAACTATAACCAACCACTGATCCAACAAACCATATGAAGGCATTTTCTGTATTGATTTTTACCTGTATTTTGACTTATGAATTGCATTTTGTTGTTGAGTTTACTATATGTGACCCTGGACCACAAAACCAGTCATAAGTGTCAATTTTTCTGAAAGCTGAATAAATAAGCTTTCCATTGACGTAAGGTTTGTTAGGATCGGACAATATTTGGCTGAGATACAACTA
>NW_015506243.1:401025-404742 GCF_001515645.1 Sinocyclocheilus grahami | reverse complement strand
AATAGATTCCTAGCGCTGTGTTCAGAAACCAAAGCTCGGGTACAGTGTGTATTTTTCTGAGGGGAAATGTGTTTGATGTTGAAACTATTTTTGCCCTTTCCTTGTTGTTCTGAAGGAAAGAGATGTTCATGCGTTTGGAGAGCTGCGGCCCGTCTGGATGAAAATGGCAGGGTTATTCTGTATATTTCTCAGTCTGTATGCCCACTGCAGCCTTCCTTTCCAGTTTACACCAAAGGCTATTATTGAGAACATGGGGGATATTATTATATAAAACTATGAAGAGAACAGATTGATTAATTTCTTCGTATGCTGCCAAACATTGTTGATAAGTCTATAAAAGCATCTGCTGAATGCATAGATATAAATGTGTTTATACACTCCTATATGCAAGTAGCATCTGTTTTCTGTTGCGCTTAAATAGCTGCTCAAGTGGAAATTGCAATCATGATCAAATGATGTTGTTCTAAACCCATAGGACTTTCTTTGATGCAAGGATTGCAAAAGGAGAAATGTTGAAGAATGTCCTTGCTGCTCTTTCCCCAAGCAATTGTATTGAGACCAAAGCTTCAAGAGGAGGCACCTTAAAAGCAGCATATACAATTAGTCTATATGAAATTATGTTTAATGTCTTCTGAAAGGATTTGACAGATTTGTCAGAGGAAACGTATTTTAATCCTCGTGCTGTGCTTAAAATAATTTACCTAATTTGGTGTTCAAAAATGACCAGTCTTTTAGAAATCACGTATCAATTACTTATGCTAGATCATCACCGAATCTCAGATTCAATGTTTTTGTCAACTTGTTTTCTTTCAGTTAACACAGGCTTTGTGTTTCATTTTGGAACTGAAAAAAGTACAAAAAATAAAAAAAAATAATAATAATAAAAATTGTGGATAATTTTGGCAATATTTGCTTTAAAACTGAGCTGCATAAAATCAGATCAGTGAGGCCTACGATCAATCAGTCTCAAACACTAAACCTGTGCTAATTAAAAGAAAACAAACTGATGAAAGGATTGAATCAATGATTTGGTAATAATTCCGCATAATAAAAAATGTACGAGCAATTTTTGTAGGCGAGTCATTTTTGACTGGCAACAACCCAAGTGGAACAAGGTGGGGAAAAAACTTGAAAAAAAGTACACAAGTTTTTAGTCCAGTGCAAAAAAAAAAAATCAGGTTGAAAAGGTTTAAATACAACATGAGCGTTAAATTGAACTGCGAAAAGACCAATTTGAACTCAAGTATTGAGTACTTACGTATTGTAAAATACTGTTTTGGTATTTTAATGATATTTTCCGGCACTATTTTGGTATTTTTTGGAGATTGACATACAGACAGTCAATGTATGGGAAAGAGCTGCATACATCTTCAAACTCGCTCTGTTTGAAAATGTATTTTAGGTATTTTTGTGCAAGGATTTGTATCGTGAAAAGCGCTATACAAATAAACTTGAATTGAATTGAATTGAACATGATTAAAGCTCGCATCAGCGATGAAGTAATTAAAGCAGCATCAAAACCCTTAATAAAAGTATGCATCGATTCAGATATGAGGCAAAAGATCATGTATGAACATGTTCTTAAGATGCACACAATATATAGGATGCTAAGCTATAAATACATTGAATTCATTTGGTTTCTGTAATTTAATGCATAATTATATTCTACAATATTAGCATTTGTGCTCAAATAAAGTGCTGTTTATCATTAGTCAGTTTTAGAAATTTGTGAATGGGAAAATACTTTTTTTTTTGTGCAATCCTCAGAACTCCGAATTCATTTCTTTGCAATTAATAACTCATAATTGCAATTCTGTGAAAAAAAAGTCAGAATTGAGAGAAAAAATTTTTTTTTACAAGCCTCTACATTTGAAAAAATATCTGAGAATATAATATGTTGCTTAATTGCAGACAATGTGAAGTTAAACGAAGGCTTTAAAGGCCTAACAGAAGCATTTTCCAGGATGTTACTTCGATAGTGGGCGGGACTAATGTGCAAGCTGCAATCCCATTGGCTAGTGCTGCATTTTAATTTCAGCAAATCACTATAGGTGCATATGGCAACATGATTAATATTCATAAGCCCAACAACTTACTATTATATATTAGTCTACCTGAGGGAATACATGAGAATAAAGAGAAGTCGTTGATGATTATTGTAAGCTAATGTTTAGTAACATTTAGTGTTTTCTCAATCTTGAAGCTCATTATTGTTAGTCTTTTGTTCACAGAAACTCTCAATGACTAATACTGTCTCAGCAAACCCAATATACACGGCTGCAACACTGTTTTAGTTCTACTTATTGAAGTTCTGTTATAAAAAATGCTTGATTGACTGATATTTATTAAATATGATTGTATCTTCATGAATAGCAATTTAAAACCATGGCTGTATTGTGACGAGAGGCTGATGAGATGTGAAATTATGTTTTCAGATCCTTCATAAACGGCTGCATTAATAGATACATTAGTGACCATACAAATGCATATGACTTGAGTTTACAGTTTGACGTTCACGGATGCGTTTAAACCCTCCGTCGACGCTCACGAGCGCAGCAGGACTTTTGAGTCTTGTTTTATGTGCTGCTGCTGTTCAGAATTATGAATTAGTAACTGTTAAACAAACCGTTTAATGATGGTGAGATCTGCTTTGTGTGTTTATAGTTGCCAAAACACCGTCCTACCGTGAGAGTAAGAGCTCGTTCTCTATTTTACATCATGTTCAAGTAGCAATGCTAAGCAAATGTATACATAAATGTATACTAAACAAATATGTGGGTGGATTTTGATGTGAGAGACAACAGGAGATGCACTTTTTCACTGGAGGAAGTGTTATTATGGATTATGGACTCCATATTTTAGCCAGAAGCAACTGTTTAAAGTTTAAAAAAACATCTTAATGCTGGATTTGTTGCAGCTTTTGTCTTCTCCAGACGTTAACTGATGGACTGGAGTGCTGTGGATTATTGTGATGTGTTTATCAGCTGTTTGGACTCTCATTCTGACGGCACCCATTCACTGCAGAGCATCCATTGCTGAGACACTGATGCAATGCTGCATTTCTCCAAACCTGATGAAGAAACAAACTCATCTTGGATGGCCTTCGAATTAATAAATGCTCAGCAAATTTATTATTATAATTTTTTTAAGGAAACCATATTAAGCCACAAATATGTGTTTTTGAAGCTTGTTTTCTTAATTTCTTTTACTAGCTAAGTAGATTTTAAATAGTTTGCTTATGTTTCTGTGTTTGGATGAAGCCAGCCATACTTTCTCGTTTAAATTTTTTCTTGAGGCTGTTGCTATGCATTTGCTAGTATGTTAAGTTTAGACTATTCAGTTTGATTGGTTTGAAATGTAGCAACTCATTTCTTGTCAATACACAGCTTGATTGACATTGTTTTGCTATCAGAGATTGTAGGTTAACCGGGCTGCTGCGGTTTGGCACGCGCCGGCTGGTTTCTGTCTGACGGGTCATTATTGAACGGACTTTAATGGAGAATCAGTGTTTAACAGGATGTGATGTTTTAAAGATGAACGCGACCTTCCTTGAGCCCAGTGTGACGATGCTGAACGAGAGACGGACACACAGACCATCTGCTGCTTTATCAGTGCTGTCTGTCTGCCAGGATCACACTCACTCACTCACTCACTCACTCACTCACTCACTCACTCACTCACTCACTCACACACTCACTCACTCACTCACTCACTCAC
>NW_015506243.1:394423-395765 GCF_001515645.1 Sinocyclocheilus grahami | reverse complement strand
GCTTGTTCTTTCTCATTTATATTTTCCTTATAAAATTCCTGAAAAAATATTTGGTTGATTATTGTCATTTATATTTCTCATAAATTACATATTAAATGTCTGCCTCATCATTTTGTCATTTATATTTCTCATGAATTATGGAACATTACTAATTGATCATTTTGTTATTTATATTTTTCAGAAATGAAAAAATGGAAATTAATCATTAATGTTTATCATTACAGAAAAACCTGTTTGCTTAATTATTTTGTCATTTATATTTCTCATACATTATGGGAAGAAATATTTGCTCGATCGATGTGTGTGTTTGGTATGTTATGCTTTGGACGTGATTTCATGGTAATGAAGGTTCACATCTTTTCTTGTCATTGGGTATCATTCGCTAAGCATGCATACGCATAGATTTGTGCATCATGATGCATCTTCTCAGAAATGCTGTTTTGTTTGTAGCACTGCACTGACAGACGTCGTTCTGAAGGGCTTTCTGAGTCAGTAGTGTTTCTTGAGGATGTTAAGAGGCTCGGTCTCTCTGTTTTGGGCGCAGGCGATGGTGGAGACGGTGAATAACCTGCTGCAGCCGCAGGCGCGGACGGCGTGGATGGAGCTCTCGAGCCGAGATCAGCTGCGCGCCGCCACCATGCTGCTGGACACCGTCGAGCAGGGCGCCTTCGTGCTCGCAGACAACCTGCTGAAGACCGACATCGTGCAGGAAAACACCGAAAACATCCGTGAGTCATGCATTCTTCCTCAATCCAACACATGACCTTGACCTTGCTAGCGGAAACCTTGCCTGCTAATGAAAGTCACCGTACAGATGAATATACACAATCATACATGAAAGACTTTATTAGCTCTTTTTCTGTTGGACGCTTTGTAGACTTCTCTTCCCACAAACCATGGTCAGAAATGAGGTGCTGAACCTTCAGAAAATATGAAAGTCAAACTAAAGATTACAAGAACTGCTTAACGTTTTTATATGTGTTAAATAATAGAAAAAATTATCAATTTATATTTCTCACAAATTACAGAAAATAACAATTCGCTTGATCATGTTGTCATTATATTCTCATAAATTAGAGTAAAAAAATATTTGCTTGATCATTTTGTGATTTATATTTCCCATAAATTACAGAAAAAAAATGCTTGGTCATTTTATCATTTATATTTTTTATCAATTATAGTAATAATTATTGATCACTATTCTATATACTTCTCAATGCTCATATTTCTTATGAATTACAGAAAATAAATTTGTGTTTAATGTTTTTGCATAATTGATCATATATAACAGATATGTCGTAAATTACAGCAAACGTGCTTGATAATTTTGTAATTTATATTT
>NW_015506243.1:392845-393222 GCF_001515645.1 Sinocyclocheilus grahami | reverse complement strand
CCGCTGAGTCCGTCACCGACACCGGCGAGCCGGAAAGCAGCCTTCCGTTAAAGGAATAGATCAGCCGGAATTGAAAAGTTTACACACTCTCGTGTCATTTCAAACCCATATTATACTATTTCTTCTGTGGAACACACAAGGAGATGCTGTTTCCATAAATACAGTGTCCAAACAGTTTTCATTCACAATTGATTTCATAGAAAAGACAGGTAACACATCGAATAAAGTGTTTTCTTGTAAAACACTCCAATAGTCTGTTTTGTTTACTTCAAAACTTTGAAAAAACATCTTTACGGTGTATAGTCGAGCTTCAAAACGCATTCATATGTGCTCCCGTCTCATCCATGCGACTTTTGCACTATATGTTTTGTGAGAAA
>NW_015506243.1:386373-390907 GCF_001515645.1 Sinocyclocheilus grahami | reverse complement strand
CATCACTTGTTTTATTCTGTTTTTCAGTTTTTTTCATTTTGAAGCCCAACACCCCTCTGAATGTTCCTCAGATGATCTCCCATTGTGTTTCACAGAAGAACGGCAGTCATACAGGTTTACATTATGATTTTTGCGCATACTATCCCTTTAAGACGATGCAGAGTGCCAACAGCATGCCATGTGGAGAATCGAGAGAAGATTAGCGGCGTTGCCATCTGATGATAGTGTTAATGACACAGTCGTTTGGGGAAATAAAAGCCTGTTTGTGTGCGAGGATGGATGCTCATCTTTTGCCAACTTACCCTGAAGTGGTTGTTATCCTCCTCCTTCGGTTGAATATAATGTGCTTTAAAAAAGAAAAACACGGCGTGCCATTGTATTTAGATTTCCCTCTTTTTGATGAAAAGCGTGTTTGTCCTCACACTCATAATCTGGCGAACAGATTTTGGGCGATTAACGTGTTATTTAAACTGGCTTTTGATTTCTCTCGAGGCACAACAGCGTCTCTGCCTGCTGTTTGCAGTCTTAAGCTTTGCACAGCGATGCTGGAAGAAGGAAAAAGTATTTCCTGCAAGCTATAGTCGTCTGGTTATGCCCACCGCTCTTTATCGCTCTTTGTCCTGTCGGCGGCGAATACCCACCGCCGTATGAGAGTCTCTTTTGGGATTTTTAATGCTAATTTTGGTTTGATAAGTGTTTGTGTAAATGCTGGGGGATTTTGCGGCTGACTTCTTTTCAGCTTCTCTGAAAGCATGTGTATGAATGCCCAAAATCAGACTGCAGGCCTGGCACTGATGCAGTGAGTCAGTGCATTCATGCTTTGATTAGAGAGCTGCGCTGAATCACTGTCGAAATCTCAGACAGTGCGAGATGCTTTGATTTGTGCAAACAGCACAGCAGGGGTTTCATTCTCCATTCGAACTGCAGACTCTACGCGAGTATGTGACGCAAGCGCTTCGATGTCGTGCATCGTTGCGTTTTAAAATGTGCATTGTCAAAGTTTCTCTTTTGGTTCAACTACTGTCATGAAGGAGCATTGGCTGAAAGAGAAAACTTATAAAAGTGGTCAGTGTGAACGGAAAGCAACAGGGTGCTCTTGTATGACAGAACTTATGTTGAGCCTTAAAGTATCACCTTCGCTGAAATCGCTGCAGTTCAATCCTATTTACGTCACATAAACCTGTTTCCAAGTTGCTATGAGAACAACTGAGATGTGTTTGGAAGAACTAAACAATCCAGATTGAGTCAAATCATCAAATGAAGCTAGCTCTGTAATCCACATTTGCAAAAACAGACCTTGAGAACTGTATTAGTCTGATTAGTGATTCAATCATTCAGAGTCAATGATTAATTGAAAAAAAAATCTGTTCAAAGGAATGATTTGTTTATGAATTGGACATTGCTGCAATTGTATTGAACACCACATAGAGATCAAGCTTTTCAGTGAATTGCAATTTGAATTGCTCTCACAAAATGCTTGTGTGAATCAGAAGATTGCAGAATAGCACACAAGTGGGATGGAGCACATTATGTAAAACAGCTTTTGTCTCAGTCCGTTTTCACTTTCATTATACTTCTAAACTCAAAATACCTCAGTTGAATTCTGTGGTGTGTTATTGTCAGAATCCTCACTTGTCATGCATTGTGTGGATTATTTTTCTGTGTGTGTGTGTGTGCGTGTGTGTTTGTCTTTGTTTAGAGCTGGAGGTGGCGAGGATGAGCACAGACGGAAGTCTTCCCGATCTGAAGTTTCCACAGACGGGAGGCCAGGGAAACACCATCCACCTGTCAGCCAACACCCTCAAACAGCACGGCAGAAACGGTACAGACACGGGGTCATGAGACGGTCATACTGTACTTGACGCTAGCTGAAAACAAAATCAACTAAGAGAAAATAAAATAAAAACTAGCTTTCCTTTTAGTGTCATTTTCGTTTAATGAAGTCGTTTAGAAGTACTAAAATAACTACAGCAAAGTAAAATAATAATAATAATTTAACAGTAACTGAAATAATATATAACTAGTGGCCAATGCAATATTTATCATTTTCATTTTGAAGTACTACAATAACTAAAACGAAATGCACATTAAAATAAATTAATTATTTGAGAAAGAAAAACATGTTATTTCAACTAGTTGCCAAGGCAACATTTCATTTTTTCATTTAGTTTGATTAAAAAAACGCTAAAATAACTAAAACTAATACTAAACGTTAAATGAAATAAAATAAAAATTAATGAATAAAAAATACATAAATAATAATAATCATTAGTATTTTAGTATTTCATTTTAACTACTTGTCAAGGCAACATTTCTTATTTTTGTTAAGTTGAAGTTGAAGTAGTAAAAACCAGCATAAATAAATAAAGTAAAACTACAAATTAAAACCGAAAAATATACCTAAACTAAACTGAAAAAAAACCTATTTAAACCTATTCTCCTTTTCCTTTCATTTAAGATGAAGTACTAAAAGAACTACAACTAAAATTTATGAAAACAATACTGATATTTATATTTTAAAAAATGCACAACGAAATTAAAATGTTAACTAAAATTAAAATGAAGAAAAAAATAAATATGAATACAAACTATACTAGTACATCAGTGATACTAAAATAACGCTGAAAGCCACTTCCATTCTCTGAAACTCTTGATTTCCAACATCCTACTTGGCAAAACAAAATAGATGGAAAGTTTTCCAGTTTTTCTTCCTGCGATCAAACGCTTGTTACCAAACAGCCCGTCACCGATAATCGGGAAAAAAATAGTTTCGTGTTCTTGTGAGTCAGTGATCCAGACATGACAAGGAGGCGGCAGTGGGGTGATTTTTCATTTCTTTTCACGAAAAAGCAAGTAAGACTCGAAAATAACGAGCAGTACTGTAGCTCTCACAAAGGAGGCAGTAAAGCGCTAATGACATTTCAATAAAGCTGAATCAAATCGACTCTGCGGTTAGATTTTTTTTCCTCCCTTTTTCTCGCTCACTCGAAACCTTTGTGGCTCTCAGTAAATGCTGCCGAGAGGAACAAAGCATTATGGGTGTTATGTATTCATTACGTGATCTACCGAATCCCATCTAATCAAAGCTGAAATTATTTCACTTCATTGCTCTTTTCCTCTAATATAATGCCTGAAACAGGGCTTCGATCAGCTGGAGACGGTGTCTGCTTGCTCTCAATGATGTGGTAATGAAGAGTTTTAGTGAACTCTAAAGAAACGTGCGGCTGAACCCCGGCATGCCCCATCAGGCCATGTTCAACAGCAGATTTGACAAGTTTTGCTTTGTAGTACTGTCGCTTTGGCTTTGTAAAGGCTTAAGCAGGTGGCTGATCTCCCAAATGAGCTCACGAAATTAACTTTTCCATTAAGGGCCAATATTAGCCCACTTAAAGTCATTCCCAGGAGGATTGTTATAAGGGCAAATTTTTTCTAACCTTGTATGTACAGTATGTATCATCTTTAATGTCAAATTCATCAATAAAATAAGACGAATAAAACCCTAAAGGTGGTTACCAATCAAATCAAATCAAATCCATAAAATCCATCTTTGCACTTCAGAAGTGGCACAGAAACTGCATATGAAGTCCCATTTTTAATAAAAACCTGTTATTTTTTATATTATTAATTACTATTTTAAATAATACTTTCATTCAGCAAGGATGCATTAAATTGTTCAAACGTGAAATATATTTATAGTGTTACAAAATATTTCTGTTTCAAATAAATGCTGTTCTTTTAAAATTTCTATTCATCAAAGGATCATGAAAAATAAAACGTATCATGGTTTCCACAAAAAATATTGGGCAGCACAACTGTTTTCAACATTGATAATAATCAGAAATGTTTCTTGAGCAGCATATTATACTGATTTCTGAAGATCATGTGACACTGAAGACTGGAGTAATGATGCTGAAAATACAGCTGCACATCACAGAAATAAATTACATTTGACAATATATTAACATAGAAAACTGCTATTTGAAATAGTAATAGTTTTCATCAAATTTTGATACATTTTTGATCATATAAATGCTGGCTTGGTGAGCAGAAAAGACTTCTTTCAAAAAACATTAAAACAATCTAAACACTCCCAACTGTTTGATGCAGCTCAGAGATGCCATGAATGCATTTACTAGGGTTGGGTACCGAACTCGGTACTTTTAAGGGTACCGACCGAATTGCGTCGGTACTACAGAGTACCGATTCACGTTAAATCGATCGGTGCCAAATTTCGGTTCCTGAAAACGCATCTGGGAGCATACGCTACAGAGAGAGAGAGAGAGACCCTGTGATGTGAGGTCACCCCTGCAACTCGTTCAAACAACACACAGGGCAAGCCGAAATGTTCTGAAGTGTGGTTACATTTCTAGGGCCATATGGCTTCTGCGAAAACGCGGATGGGATCGTGGAGTCCATTTATAAAAACGTAATTTACTCTATAGCGCAGAATGCCACGGAATTCGTCAATTTTGGACGAATAAATCAAAAGTAGGTCTGCCACGTAATTCGAATCGCGATATGAACTAGTGTCTGT
>NW_015506243.1:372696-386353 GCF_001515645.1 Sinocyclocheilus grahami | reverse complement strand
AAATATATTACTCTTGTATTACTTTTGTACAGTATAATGTACATCTTTAAATATTCAATTTTCTATCAAATTTAAATAAAACAATTAAATTATAAAGTTTAATTTTTTTTTATAAAATTGTATAAAAAATTATACAATTATTAGCCTATTAAAAAATGATTTAAAGGAGTATTCACACAATTGTTCTTCCATGTATTAATTTCAACAGTAAACCTCAGTTTGTTTGCCAAAAACTAAAAGGGTTTTATTTTAATTTGATTTAAAATAAATGTTTAATGCCTTCATTTGATTTTCAGAAAAAATAAAACAAGAATTTCTGGGGGGGAAAAAGGAAAGAAAGAAAGAAAGAAAGAAAGAAAGAAAGAAAGAAAGAAAGAAAGAAAGAAAAAAAGTTTGTAGGGCCCTATTGTTCAAAATGTTCTTTAAATATTCAATTTTCTATCAAATTTAAATAAAACAATTAAATTATAACGTTTATTTTTTTTTTTTTTTAAATTGTATTAAAAATTATACAATTATTAGCCTATTAAAAAATTATTTAAAGGAGTATTCACACAATTGTTCTTCCATGTATTAATTTCAACAGTAAACCTCAGTTTGTTTGCCAAAAACTAAAAGGGTTTTATTTTAATTTGATTTAAAATAAATGTTTAATGCCTTCATTTGATTTTCAGAAAAAATAAAACAAGAATTTCTGGGGGGGAAAAAGGAAAGAAAGAAAGAAAGAAAGAAAGAAAGAAAGAAAGAAAGAAAGAAAGAAAGAAAAAAAGTTTGTAGGGCCCTATTGTTCAAAATGTTGAAATTGAGACTTTTGGACTTATTTTTTCACTGAAATAAATGTTTTTGTAATTACACACAGAGTAAAGTACCGAAAAAAGGTACCGTTAGGTACCGGCAGCAAGATTCAGGTACCGATACCGTACCGGTTAAAATGTGAACGGTACCCAACCCTAGTATTTACACTACAATTACATGAATTATGTTATAAGAGGCATGCTTTAAAATAGCATTTTCAGTGTAGAAATATGAAATTTACTTTTAAATATGAAACAAGTGATAAGTGAGTCATTGAATCATTGACTCGCCTGATTAGTTTCGGTAACAAAACACAATGTGCAACGGTTCTGCTGTGGCTTTGTTTGGAGCTATTATTGCTTGTGAAATAGAACAAAAACAGACAATATTGTGTCTAAAATGCTAAGATACTTAATATTAATCACTTGTTACTAAACTGTAGTATAAAATCAATATCACATTTGCAGTCATGCTGTTATTTGGGAAAAGCTGTGCTCTTGCATGTGTGCATATGCTTTAAAAATTCAAAACAAACTCATACAAGGGCATATTCAGGGCCACTTCTGCATATTTCTCAGATTTGGTGGCATTTTTCCCCAAGCCTCCGTTAATGATTGACCAACTTATTTGATTCTCTCAAATGTGAGGCTTTTTCAGCTTCCGTTGAGTAGCCAAATACTTCTGAGCTAACTAAAACCAACTGAACTTTGTCATAATAATGCTGATACAGCCGCTCTGTCTTTCAGGGGAGATCCGGATGGCGTTCGTCCTGTACAAGCATCTGGGTTCGTATCTGTCCACTGAAAACGCCAGCATGAAGTTCAGCAGCGAGACGTTAAACACAAACTACTCTGTCATCGTCAACTCTCCCGTTATAACGGCGGCCATCAACAAAGACAGTAACAAAGTCTACCTGTCCGACCCCGTCATATTCACCATGCGACATATTCAGGTACAGAGCCGAGCGATTTGTGTTGCATTCGCTGTGAGATTTGTTGTCGGAATAAAACATCATTTCACACCAACTGCATTCATGCCTGAAGTATGTTTCTTCAAGCATTTTAATGAAACACACCCAGCAAATCAACTTTAATCAAGTTCGAAAAATGCAGAAAATGTGTCCGTCTGGGTTGAATATTGTAGTTTAGAGGTCACAGTATGGAATAGAGGGGTTTGCAATGTGAGCCAGATCGATTATTTGGATGATAGTGATACGTTCTGTATTAAGGCCTGCTCACAACAAGGATAACAACTATAATGATAAAGATGAAGTTTGAAATATTGTTCTAAATGTGAAAGAATAACAGGCTACACTTGATTTCGACACTTGTACTGTAGGACGTTATGATTTATGTGATGTGGGAAACACGGACGCAATAGCTGAATCCATTAGATTAGAGTATTAGTAGACTGTTAGGTTAGGGTTAGGGTTAGTTAAATAAGTGGCAAAGTTACTTACAGTCAGTAAAATCAAAATAAAGTGTTAACAGATATAAAGCAGCCAGTCTACTAGTTGACATATAGTTGCAAAGTTACTTAGAGTTAGCAGAATAGCTGCAGTTATATTTGATAAACAGAACAATATTGTGCATTGATGTGGACACTAGTATAACTATCATTAGAGTTATCATTGTCGGTGTGAACGAACCCTTGTAAAAAGTACTCTTAAGCATTAGAAGTAATACGCTTTAAAAAGAATATACTTAAGTGCAAACTGAATTTAGTATTTTCAGATGCATGCTCCATGTGCATGTTAACTGCAATTAAATTAAATTGTATTATAGTTTAAATCTATGTTAAACACAGTTAGCTCAACCAACGCTTCAGTAGGACTTTTGATATGTAACTGTCTTATGGTTAAAATGGCTCATCCAATTGTATTGCTATCATCCTTCCTGCAATGTCATGATTGGTAAAAAAAAAATAGTTCTGCTCGTTAAAATCTGCCAATTCCCTCGCCACCAGCATTTATGCTTGAATTATTTTTCTCCATGCGCTTTATTGAAACGCACCCAAAAATGACACACACACACACACACACACACACAGAGAATCTGTGCTTGCAGGCTCGATTAGAGCTGGAAACGTGGTTTCCACTTTGTGTGCGTAGGATTCGCTCACGGGAGAAAGATATCGGCAAATCCACAAGGAATCTGCAGATTTCCACAGAATACCAGCAGCCAGCTGTCTGGAGTGTCTGTTTGTTATAGATTTTGGCTACTTTGATAATGCTTTAGCCAGCAGTTTAAATCCATTCCTTAGAATTCTTAGAATTTTTTTCTAAAAATGCAAAATGCATAAAAACATTCCGTCTGGGTTGAATATTGTAGTTTAGAGGTCACAGTATGGCATGGAGGCTAGATTGATTAGTTTGATGAATGTATTCTACATTATTCTGTATTTGCTTACCCTTGTGAAAAAAGAACTGCACTTCAGTAGTGGAAATCATATTCTTTAAAATATAGATATACTTGCATGTAAACTGATTGTAATGTTGTCAGCGGTGTTATATTAGTATCACTGACATACTATTATAGTTTTTAGAAGCAGTTTTGCAGGTTTTATTTTTATAGTTTCCGTTTCATTTTAATTTTAGTTAAAGTTTTAGTAATTTTGTTGAGCTTTTTTTTTTGTGTGTGTCATTTGTGTCTATAGTTTTAATGTACATTTTGTATAAATTATTATTTATTAATTAAATTATGAATTGTATAAATAATTGTATAGTTTGTAATACTTGTATTTAATTGTGCTTTTTTATAATTAATATTATTGTAGTTTTGTAGTTTTTATTAATTTAGCTTTTTTTAGTTTAGTTGCAACTAGCTGTTTTTAATGTTTTATTTCATTTAATGTTTAACTCTTTCCCCGCCAGCATTTTTGAAAAAAGTTGCCAGCCACCGCCAGCGATTTTGATGATTTTCACTAAAATGTGATGGCCTCCAGTATACTTTTCTGTATGGATATTTGAATATGCATTTTTGTATTTCTTAGCAGTTTTATTCTAGCTTAAATCATTCTTTTTTTTTTCAACACTTGAATATGGGTAGGTCATTATTTTGAGCAAAAGGGTGAGAAAATCACATTTTTATCAAAAACTACATCTGAATAATATTCAGTACGATTATCAAAGCATAAATCCAGTAAATCGTTTCCATCAACACCTCCGAAGCTTGCACAGACATATATACCACTTCCTAAATCAACATTTTACTCTGTAACATTATGCAGTTTTCATTTATATGCTGTCTATTGCTGATGATCGCATTATTGTTTTCATATGCATCTGTTTACATAAGAGATCGCTCGTTTCTCCGTCCTGTTCACGTGTGTTTTAGTTCGGGAGGTTCAGAAGATGTGTAATAGCACCCCCGAGTGTATAACAGTGAAAACACGAAAAGCCGTAAAAACTCGTCTTTGGCGGTGAAGCGTTTTCTTGTAAAAGACGAGATAACTCGTCAATGGCGGGGAAAGAGTTAATCTCAAGTAACTGTTTTTTTTTTGCTGTATTTTTTCGGACACCTAATTGCATGTTAATTGCAATTAAACTGGAATTTTATTATAGTTGAAATTTGTATTACATGCAATTACAGAAGCTGAACTCTAGAGTGTTTTACCTACTGAAGTAGCCTACATCTTTATGTGTAATTTCATAGTTACTTCTATTGTCTTTGAAATGTAGGTAAAATGGCTCGGCCAGTCATCCAATTTTGTCTTTGTCATCCATCCTGCAGTTTCATGATCAGTAATAATGAGTTCTGCTCAGTGCTGCAGTGCTTTGCTGAAGGTTTTGGACCCTGAGCGTAACTCTTATTCTCGCTTATGTTGTGTGTTTCGCTGCTTTCCTCGCTGACGCAGTTTGTTTTTCCTCGTCTTCCAGCAGTCAGAGGAGAATTTCAACCCCAACTGTTCGTTCTGGAGCTACTCGAAGCGCAGTATGACGGGCTTCTGGTCGACGCAGGACTGCCGGCTGCTGGGAACCAACCGAACGCACACCACCTGCTCCTGCACACACCTCACCAACTTCGCTGTGCTCATGGCTCACGTGGACGTGAAGGTAGAGACGCCGCAAACACATCTGTCCCAGATATAAACATCAGACTATTCATCTGTCAGCGCGTTGAAACACTGCATGCAGATCACAGCAGAAGTTGTTTACACATCCGTTTTTGCGCTCGCTTCAATGCAACAATTTACACATTGCAACAAATGTGCATGTTTTACAAATGAACAACAGTATCACGAACACCCCCAGCTATGTAAATATATCTTATTAATGTGTTTCTTGTCATTTAGCATGGTGAAAACCAGCAATCCACTGTACAAAAACGTAAACGCTTACACTTGAAGCTATTATGTATAATGAATTATAAATAAATAACCGTAACCAATAACACTATGTACTATAGTGTACACTATACAGTAACACTATATGATGTAAATCATCCCGGGATGTTTTGGAGGTGCAGGATGTGCTCTGAAGAAATCAGAAGAAAGACGTGAGGTGTGTTTATGTGGAGCAGATCTCTGTGGAGACTGTTTATTGTGCGCTGATGACTCCAGGCTGTGAGGTGCATTGTGGGAGATCAGCGGGTGGGCGGTCTTTATCTCTCCATATGATCCATGATCAACGACGATTCCCAGCTGAGCGACTTAATACACGCCGAACAAACACGCATACACTGGTGTGTTTGCATTGTTACTGTTGCTTTCGGTTGGTTTTGTGTGTATTTTTAAAGGCCAACAGGATGTGTCTGATGTGCAGCTCGACGCCTGCTGAGTTTTTGTGAGTCGTTGCCATGCATTGTTTTCCACCGCTCACCTATTAGTGCTATTTGACTGTTTCTGTGTTGTTGTTTCTCTATTGATGTCTATTGTTGTGTCCTGTGTGGTAGACGGTTTTTCTCCGTCTGGCAGGCATGGGGTCGCATGGGACGGAGCCTCACCCAAGTGCATTTAATCTAAAAGCTTCATTTACATGTTACATTCAGAGCCCGAGTTTGGCTTTACCTGGAGAGAAATGGAAGAACAATTGGAGTGAAAAATGAGGAGGAGAAAATACATTTTGATGGATGAAAGAAAGGCGCTGTGGAGCGCCGTCGACAGCCGAGGCACTCGAGAGAGGAGTAGATCGCTGACAGACGTTTTGATTAGCAAGTCAGAAGGGTAAACCGTGGGTCTCCTTCAGGTCCTGCTGTTTAAAATAAAATCTCGCCACTCAGATTTCATTTACACTGTGTAAGTCATGTCTGGAAGTAGAGGTCAAGAATGGTGAGGATTGGAGACACACCCATTTGAGGCAGTGACACGCCCAACACGGAATTGAACACGCCCATAAACACACCCACATTTGGGCATGAGCACCAGTGTTGTTATCGATAACTAAAACTATCACAAAATTGTTGATAATGGGAACAAACCTTCTATAAATTAGAAATATCAGATGAAAACCTCAAAAATTTTACACTAAAATAAAATAAATTGAAGTACTAAATTTCCTGGATTTAAAACTAAAGCGAAAATAAATTGAAGATAAACAGAAATATTTCAAATTAACAAGAACTAATGATACTGACAAAAAGCTGAATTTAACTTAAATTAAAATGAAAACTTAAAAGCTGTTATTAATTGCAATATTAATACATATTCTAATAGTTTAGAAATAATAATAAAATACGCATGCACGGTCATCAGGATTAGCCACACCCACATTTTGTGTAGCCACACCCACCACTCATTTGACCACACCCCGTCATGGGTTAGTTACATTCACTACACACTTGAACACACCCACCTTGGGCTGAGTCACACCCACATCAGACATGGAAACCCCCACTGCGGGCTTAGCCACACCCACTGTACATATTGGGTTTGTGGGCGTGTCTTTTTTTTAGTTCACAAGCTTGTGGTCCTTCGGGAAAACACAAACATATCAAGCACGCTGGGTGTGTGTGTTTGTGCACACGATCGGCCAAATAAACCAGATCTCATTAACTACGGAAAACAACTTTTTAATATTTTTGTACTTGAAAGACTAATTCAAAATACTTCAGAAATGTTGCCTTGGCTACTAACTGAAATAAAATAAGCTGATGTGCTAAAATGACTAAAATTGAAACTTTTTAAATGTTCAACTACAATTGAAACAAACTAATCATGTAAAACTGTTCTGCATTTTGTTACAGTGGCAAACATGGGAATGTACAAAAAATAAAAAAAATAGTTGTACATTTTGTCACACTGCCAAACTGCATTGTAAAGGGGAAATAATTGACAAAGTTAAGAATTAGAAATGTTGAAATAAAGTGGAAATACTAAAAGGAAAACGAATTAAAGCTAAATGTAAATACTTGAAATCAACAAAAGCTAAAAAAGGAGAAGAATAAGGAGAAAAGCATGTAACAGGATTACTAAAATGTAAACTAAAATTAACTAATTTTTTGTAAAAAAAATTTCTACACTGCCTGTACTGCCAAATTGCATTGCACAGGATTTCTTTGTTTCCAAAATGAAGATATTGTACTGCAGAACTGTAAGCCACACCCACTTCAGATATGACCACGCCCATTTAGGCACAGCCACACCCACGTAAGTGTGCAGCCTCATAGATGCGTTTCATTTTCTGTCCATGAATCGTTTTCAGTCTTCGACTGTTGAGTAAGGAGAGCGAGGTTTGCGGGTCGATCCTCACAGGTGAGTGTTGTGTTGTTGACACGGCTGCGACGGCGGCAGCCGCATTAATGGACGCATCGAGCGCTGGAGTGATGCTGAGTCTGGGGACAATGTCAGACAACCGTCATCCATCAATCTTAAAGGAGGCTGCTGGTCGCCATGGTTACCTCACGCTCTCATCGCAGAGGTGTGCGTGTGAAAGGCGACAGAATTACAGCTCGTTAGGACGAGGAAACGAGGACTGATTGAATTCTGATAGTGAAATGTGTTCATGTTTATTGCTCTGAAGGCCTTCACGAATGACTGAAATCATTCAACACATTCACTCTCACCGCAACTAAAGCTGCTGCTACTCTCACACTTTCATCATTCACACATGATGGAAGCTGTGCTGTTCAGATGCACACTACTGTTCAAAAGTTTGAAGTTGGTAAGATTTGTTTTAATATATTTTTGAAAGAAGTCTCTTCTGCTCACCAAGGCTGAATTTATTTGATCAAAAATGCAATCAAAATCAGTAATATTGTGAAATATTATTACAATTTAAAATAGCTGTTTTTTTACGTGAATATCTGTTAAATCCATATTTAGAAGTATCATTTTATATTTATATACTGAAAATGTTATTTTGAAACATGTCTCTGTGTAACATGTAATTGTAGTGTAAATGCATATGTAACAGGATTACTAAAATGTAAACTAAAATTAACTAATTTTTTGTAAAAAAATTTCTACACTGCCTGTACTGCCAAATTGCATTGCACAGGATTTCTTTGTTTCCAAAATGAAGATATTGTACTGCAGAACTGTAAGCCACACCCACTTCAGATATGACCACGCCCATTTAGGCACAGCCACACCCACGTAAGTGTGCGGCCTCATAGATGCGTTTCATTTTCTGTCCATGAATCGTTTTCAGTCTTCGACTGTTGAGGAAGGAGAGCGAGGTTTGCGGGTCGATCCTCACAGGTGAGTGTTGTGTTGTTGACACGGCTGCGACGGCGGCAGCCGCATTAATGGACGCATTGAGCGCTGGAGTGATGCTGAGTCTGGGGACAATGTCAGACAACCGTCATCCATCAATCTTAAAGGAGGCTGCTGGTCGCCATGGTTACCTCACGCTCCCATCGCAGAGGTGTGCGTGTGAAAGGCGACAGAATTACAGCTCGTTAGGACGTGGAAACGAGGACTGATTGAATTCTGATAGTGAAATGTGTTCATGTTTATTGCTCTGAAGGCCTTCACGAATGACTGAAATCATTCAACACATTCACTCTCACCTCAACTAAAGCTGCTGCTACTCTCACACTTTCATCATTCACACATGATGGAAGCTGTGCTGTTCAGATGCACACTACTGTTCAAAAGTTTGAAGTTGGTAAGATTTGTTTTAATATATTTTTGAAAGAAGTCTCTTCTGCTCACCAAGGCTGAATTTATTTGATCAAAAATGCAATCAAAATCAGTAATATTGTGAAATATTATTACAATTTAAAATAGCTGTTTTTTTACGTGAATATCTGTTAAATCCATATTTAGAAGTATCATTTTATATTTATATACTGAAAATGTTATTTTGAAACATGTCTCTGTGTAACATGTAATTGTAGTGTAAATGCATTCATGCCATCTCTGAGCTGCATCAATTTATTATTTAATGAGATTAACATTATTAAATTAGATTATTTAGATTATTTAATGTTTTTGACAGAAGTTTCTTCTGCTCACCAATGCTGTTTTTTAATTAAAATACAGTAAAAACTGTAATATTGTGAAATATTATAACAATTTACAATAACTGATTTTTATGTGAATATATTGTAAAATGTAATGTATTTCTGTGATGCGCAGCTGTATTTTCAGCATCATTCCTCCAGTCTTCAGTGTCACATGATCTTCAGAAATCAGTATAATATGCTGATCTGCTGCTCGAGAAACATTTCTGATTATCATCAATGTTGAAAATAGTTGTGCTGCCCGATGTTTTTGTGGTAACCGTGATGCATTTTATCTTTCAAGATTGAATTGAAAATAGCAGCATTTATTTGAAATATAAATCTTTTGTAAAATTATACATGTCTTTTCTGACACTTTTGATCAATTTAATGCAGCCTAAAAAAAATTTGGTTTAAATAAATGTAATATTTGTATTATTTATGAACTTTGAACAGTGGCTAAAATATTAAATCGAGTAAAAGGGTTAGTATTTAGTATCAGTAATAGCTGGTAGGCTATTAGTGATCTTAGCATGAACAACTGACTGTAGATTAAAACATTTCTCTAGAAGACTGACATGATCTCATCACAGCAATTGTTATTTGGTCATTTAAAAAGATTGTAGGTGCATAGGCACCTATTAAATCCATTCATTTTCTGCTTCTGCTTCTTCCGCTCTTGAGTCTATGGAAGCCAAGTTATGAAATTTGGCACACTGATAGAGGACAGTCTCAACATTAACCATAGCACATTTGGAGTCTCTAACTCAAACTCTCTAGCGCTACCAACAGTTCAAAAATTGCCTTTGAACCATACGGGCTAGAAACAATATTCTCTTCTCTTTTGATTCCTTGGCTCAAGATGATTCAATACCGAAACCAGATCCTCTTCAGACCATGTCGGGAAAAATAAGTGATGGAATTCAAGTTGATTAGTCAAACTGTTCTCGGAAAACATGCGAATGAAGAGCGCGCCAAAGTGGACATGAGGCTATATCGCCGCAACGCTTTAGCATATTAAAACCAAAATTGGTGTGTCTCATAATAACCATAACCTGAGGCTGACTGCACGGTTTCGGCACAGTGCCACCTAGTGGTCAGGAGATATGAAAAATGGACGTTTGTGCTTATAACTTCTGAATGCTTTGGCCAAAAATCACATGACTAGTCTCTATAGATTGGGTACGACATATAAGTTGAACAATACACTTTTTTTTTTACCACGTGGGCCATTTTGGGGATCATTCATTTAGAATTTTATGTAAAATGCTATTGCAGTTGTCACTGGGGTGGTACCTTTCACTAATATGTACACTTTAGGTGCCAATATGCACTTGTAAAGTACTATTATGCACTCTTTAGGGGTAAATAAGGTACAAAGGTGTGCTTTTTTTCAAAGGCAGCGCCCCAGTGACAGCTTTTGTAGCTTCTTTATTTTTCTGAGAGTGCATGCACACGTGTGTGAGTGTGTGTTTATAGACACGTAGATTTACTTGAGCTCAGCGTTGACTCTATAAAGTCTGAGACTCGCTGTGGATTCTGCTGAGCAGGCTTGAGCTTTTGATTTACTTACAGCACTGACACACACACACACTGCTGTTGAATGTAGAGGAGATATAGCGCTCAAGGGTGAGTGGGCCTCAGGAAGAGTGATGTGTTATGTGCTCAATGGCCCTCCGGCGCTCAAACACACACACACACACACACACACAAGCAGTGTACTGTTACCTATGCAGCGCTCATAAATATTCATGTGCTGTGTTCTTCAGAAGTGCTGACATCCGGTCTTCCAGACTCAAAGTCTCCTGGGATGTGTCCCATATCAGCTGTGCTCTTCTCCCCTGGCTGTGTGGCCTCCGTAGGGACCCTACAGAGGGAGTACAGTGGGAATCGGTGACGTGTCAGCGGGATCTGAGCGCTTTAACTGAAGTGCGATAATAAATCAAACTCCCTGTCACCGGCGCTTAACAGAAAATACACAATAGATGCGTGAAGTGGGTTTTGTAGGGTTATTAACAGTGCAGGAAGTAGTTTGTGGCTTTTCAGTAAAAGATACTCTTTTTTTAAGGTAATTAATTACACCACGAGGAGTAGCTACCTACTGAGCAAAGGTTCATTATCAGTGTGAATAGCTCCATGGCACTGTTTCTATTTATTTGTGTTTGTTTGTTTGATGGTTGGTTGCTTGACTGTTTGATGAGTCCCTAAAACAATAAATACATCATTTAAAATAATTTTAAAATTATAATAATAATTAAAATTTAATTAAATAATAAATGAAATATTTACTTATAATGAATAATATTTATTTATGTCTGGGTACCTTGAACAATATATAAATCAAACATAAAATTAAAAATGATCACATTTTATTAAATATTTATAAATCATAAAATTATCATTTTAAACGTAAATTGTTTTTATACATTTATGTCTGAATCTCTAGAACAATACATAATAAATTGATTTAAAAAAATCAAAATAATCATTTTAAAAATGATTTATTTAGTAATGTATAAATAAATACTATAAATATATAATTCTTACATATATTTAAAAATATTTTTTTTTTAAATGTTATTTATAAATATTTAAAAACATATATGTAGTTTTGATTGATTGATTGATTGATTAACTGGGCCCCTAAAACAAACAATCAATCAATCAATCAATCAATCAATCAATCAATCAATCAATCAATCAATCAATCAATCAATCAATCAATCAAACAATCAATTCACTTTTGCATATATAATAAAAAACTTGATATATGTCACCATCAAACCCTCGGGGGCATGTGCAGTTTGCCAGTTTTGGCAAAGCACCATCTACTGAAAAAGAAATCATGCAGCAAAAAAAAACAAACTAGTTCTAACTTAGTAATTTCTTCACTGATATTTCAGACGTCCGCGGTCATGTCGAGTACAATGACACCCATCTTACCAAAGTCAGCTATCTGAAATTTTATTGAAAACTTGCCTTTTGAAACTCCTACATCTTTCATCATCTTCGGCTCAGATATTCTTGACACCATGCCAATAAAAAGATACTAACATGTTGATAGGCTTTTGATACAGCAGAGCGTGTGTAACACATCAACACAACTGACAATGAGGAGAAGCTGAAGTTTGGTGACGCTTTTGCTTATTCAGATGAAACCATGCGGGTGGAATCACATCCTGCACCGCACACGATAAGTCTCAGTTAGTATTTTCATAGTTTTCCCGTGAAAATATGTAAACGGTCACCTAAAACCAGATGAATTTACTTGAGAAGCAAACTCAAGCAAGTTTGAAGTAACTGTGTAAAATATTAAGACTTGTTTTCAGAAAATATATCTTGAAGCAAGTTTTCTTTATTTGTTTGTTTTTACCTAACGGCAATTTGTATGTTGTTGTTGTTGTTTACTCATGCATTAAACCAAATGTGTAAGGTTTAGGCTTATTGCCCAAAAAATAATAAGTAGAGAAAAGTAAAAGTAAAATAATAAATAAATAAATAAACATAATATATTTATGCAGAAGTGTCATTTTAGTATTATATATATTTTTTTTTATTTATATATATATATATATATATATATATATATATCAACTAACTGAAATAAAAGAAGTCTACACCTTTCCATATTTTATTTTAAGTTAACATCCATTTTATTTCAAGTTACAGAAATATTTTTGTATGGTATTAGTGTTGATGAATGATAATTACCCTGATCTTGTCATTACATTTGCATTGTTTACCACAGTTTCATTTTTTAAGCATAAATAACAGTACATTTTCTTAAATGTATGCTTGCCAGTGGGGTAGGAAATATAGACATAATTTAAAATACACATACACTGAAAAACACATCTTATCTTGTACCATTTTGCTTCTCAAGTAAATTTAGTTTTAACAATGTTTAGATATTTTTACTGATAAAGAATATGATTTTTGCACTTCTTTTCACTGCTTTTTCCATACTGTGCAGCTGGGAAGATCGTGTGTTTGGACACGGGAAGTTTTAAATGGCTGACTGCATGTATTTATTAGTTCATGAGAGGGTGAAATAGCACAAGTGTGTGTGTCATAAAGATTTAATGAGAGAGCGTTCAGTGTGTGTGACTCTAATGCAGAACATCATGCATGATTCATGATCTTTAAAGCCTCTTATTTCATATTTTTCAATTATCTGAGCAGGTTTGTGAGGTCGCAGAACAGCATCCATCAATGTCCACATAACGAGAGCGTTTGTGTGCGTCTTTCAGATCGCCTGCGCCGTCTTTGCGGCTCTGCTGCATTTCTTCTTCCTGTCTGCGTTCACGTGGATGTTTCTGGAAGGCGTTCAGCTCTACATCATGCTGGTGGAGGTGTTTGAGAGCGAGCATTCGCGCAGGAGGTATTTCTACCTGGCCGGATACGGCATTCCTGCGCTCATCGTAGCCGTTTCTGCCGCAGTGGATTACCACAGTTATGGGACGGACAGAGTGTGAGTC
>NW_015506243.1:355116-372645 GCF_001515645.1 Sinocyclocheilus grahami | reverse complement strand
CACACACACACACACTCTCACACACACACACACACTCTCTCTCGCACACACACTCACACTCACACACGTACACACACACACACACACACACAAACACACACACACACACACACACTCTCTCTCGCACACACACTCACACTCACACACGTACACACACACACACACACTTACACACACAAACACACACACACACACACACACAAACACACTCTCTCTCTCTCTCTCGCTCACACACACACACACACACAAACACTCACACTCACACATACACACACACGCACACTCACACGCACACACATGCACACACACTCACACACACACACACACACACACACACACACTCCCTCTCTCTCTCTCTCACACACACACACACACGCACACTCACACTCACACACACACACACACACACACACACACACTCCCTCTCTCTCTCTCTCACACACACACACACACGCACACTCACACTCACACACACACACACACACACACACACTCTCTCTCTCTCTCTCTCACACGCACACTCCCTCTCTCTCTCTCTCTCTCTCTCACACACACACACACTCACACTCACACTCACACTCACACACAAGTCACTTACCCAGACATTGGGGTAAGTAAAATACTCTTGTTTTTAGAATATTTTACTTAGCCCACTGGCAGATAATTTTACTTGTTTTAAGCAAAATGTACTTAATGTAGTTGTTTTCCCTCCTGGAAACAAGACTAAATATCTTACGTAATTTTGCTTATCTAGTAAATGCATCTTAATTTAAGCATTTTTAGATATTTTGACTAGAAACAAGACAAAAATAATAAGTAAGATAAGCTTCTTCTTTTTTTTTCTTTTTTTCCCAGTGTTTGGACTAAAATTCCATTTAGTTTTATTCACATTTCAGTCATCTGAATTGTTTTAGTCTTAGTCTAGTTTTAGTCGTCAGTAGATTTAGTCAACTAAAATCTAATGGGTTTAGTTACAGTGTAATGCATTTATTAAGCATTTCTCTCAAATTTCTAAACTCATTGTGTATTCCTGGAGAAAGCATCTGGTAATATGAAAGATTTGAACATGCAATGTAGACACAGATTTAACTGCTTTGACACATAACATGTCTTTATCTCAAAATGAAATAAAACCACTTCTCATAAAGAAACAAGGACATGGTCCTCTTTTGAAATACCAATGGTTATATAATTTGCATTCTTTATAACAACTTGCTTACAACATCCTTCATTCTTTCAAGCAGACATATTTAATTATCTAAATTAAAATTAGATTAATCCTTATTAGTGCTACTAAAGTGATTCATTCAAGAGCAGTGAGTGATTTTCTCTCTTTCTTTTGTTGATTCGTTAACAACAAGGACACAGACAACAGAAACTAAATTAATCTGCTGTCCCTTTAAAACTGAATGCACACAGATTCAATACACTGCTGCACACATCCGATATTCTCCCAGCAGTTTACATTCACTGAAGATGTAATCTGGTGATCTTACATGAGTAATGTCCAGTCGTCCCTCCCTAATATTTGCGTCTCATTTATATTCGTTGATAAAAATGTCAATGGATTTTCATCATTGTTTTTGTTTTTCGTTATCGTCTCGTTTTCGTCAGTGAAAAAATGTTGTTGACGAAAATCATGGAAAATTATTCATCAATGAAATTAACACTGGTCCTCACGCACAGTCTTGCTGAAATCTGTGTGTGTGTGTGTGTGTGTGTGTGTGTGTGTGTGTGTGTGTGTGTGTGTGTGTGTGTGTGTGTGTGTGTGTGGATTTGATGCTTGAGTGACATGTTTTTCTCTAATTTTCAGTTGCTGGTTGCGGTTGGATACTTATTTCATCTGGAGTTTTATAGGTCCCGCCACATTCATAATCATGGTAACCAGCTCTGATTTAAAACACTCCTGGGGCCTGTTTTATAAAACAAGTTTACCAAATAAGACAGGTTTTGTTCAGTTAGTCTGACTTATTGTCAGTTGATTTGGTTCAAAATAAGTCAGAATAATTGAAATAAGCCTGGCTTGTTTGGTAAACTTGTTTTATGAAACAACCCTCTGTTCTCCTCACGTGTGAATCCTCAACTAATCCTGTGCTTCTGTTCTTCCCAGCTGAATGTGATCTTCCTGGGAATCGCTCTCTACAAGATGTTCCACCACACCGCCATCCTGAAGCCAGACTCTGGTTGCCTTGATAACATCAAGTAAGCCTGACAGTGAGGGGTGGGGCCTGTGGGATGGGCTGTTTGGAGGGAGGAGCCTTTGATGGGTGGGGCCTGTGGTGGGTGGAGTCTGAGAGGTTGCGCGTGTGAAGGGGTGGAGTCAGTCGTAGGTGGGGTCTATGAAGGGTGGGGCATCTGGTGGATGTGTTCTGTTAGGGTGGAGTCTTTGAGAGGTGTGGATTATGATAGGTGGAGCAAGTGGGATTGGCTCTTTAGAGGGAGGAGCCTTTTTAGGATGAGGTTTGTGAGAGGTGGAGCTTGTGAAAGGGTGGCGCCAGTAGTCTATAAAGGGTGGGGTATCTGGTGGATTTGTTCTGTTAGGGTGGAGTCTTTGCTGAGGAGCCTTTAAAGAGGTAGGACCTGTTGTGTGTGAGGTGAATTTATATGAGGGATGGAAATTGTGGTGGGTGAGGTCGTTGAGGGATGGAAGGTGGGGTCTTATGGTAGGTGGGATCTTTGAGAGGTGTGGTTGGTGAGGGATGGGGCTTGTGGCATGGGCTCTTTGGAGGGGGATCCTATGCTCTGTTGGGCGTGGATTCTTGTGGGTGTAGTCTCCGAAATGTGGGGTCTGGGGGTGGAGTCTGTTGGACTTGGTCTTCTGTGGAGGAGTCTTTCATAGGTGGAGCCTGTGGAGGGTGGTGTCTGAGAGGTTGAGTTTGTGAAGGGGTGGGTCCAGTCATAGATGGGCCTGTAAAGGGTGGGACATCTGGTGGATGTGTTCTGTTATGGTGCGGCCTTTGAGAGGTGTGGATTATAAAAGATGGAGCAAGCAGGATTGGCTCTTTGGAGGGAGGAGCTTTTGAAAGATGAAGCCTGTGGTGGGTGGAGCCCGTCATGAATGGTGGGGCATCTGGTGGATGTGTTCTGTTAGGGTAGAGTCTTTGAAAGGTGATGGGTTGAGTCTTAAATTTAAATGTGAATTTATATGATGCATGGAGCTTAGGTGTAGTCTGTGAGTTGTGGAGCCTTTAGGGAGGAGCCTTTAAAAGGTGGGGCCTGTGGTGGGTTGAATCTATGAAAAGTGACTATGTGAAGGGTGGAGTCAGCAGTAGGGGGAGTCATTGATGGGATGGGTTCTGTGGTGGGTGTGGTCTGTGAGGGGTGGGGGCTTTGGGGAGGAGGCTCTGAAAGGTGGATCTGTTATGGGTGGGGTTTTTGAGATGTCTAAAAACTCTGCCATATGCTTTGCTTTCGAAATGCATCAGGACTAGGCATTAGCGTTTACCCTACAAATGTAATGTGATGTCCAAATGTGGTTTTACAAAACATTTTAGACAAAATTTTCTCCTATATTTCGCTCAGATCAGTTGATTAGCTCAGTTTGTTCAAGTAACCTGACAAAACCAATGGCAGGTAATGGGACGGAAAAGTGGAAACGTGTTTGGAGACAGTCATTATGCTGCTCTCTTTTATGACCATTGAACATCTACAGAGAAACTGGTATAGCTAATTTTTTATATTGCTGTTGTAGGTTGAGGTGAATGTTAAACTGGCACAGGTATCCCAAGGTGTGTCCGTCTGTGTATTCAGTGGGGAGGTTCTCGTTAACTGAAGATCTGTGTTATTTCACAGGAAAGAGCAGCAGACATTCTGCCCAAATTAACCTCCGCATGCACATGAATATTCATCACCGAAGCCACACAGCAGCCACTCAGGAGAGCAGAGTGCTGAAAGGACTATAAATATGCTAATTTATGTCTGTCCCCTCAGATCCAGCATAGAGACCAGGACAGTGAGATGATGTGTGTGTGTTCAGTTGTTCATGTGTGTGCTTGTGTGTGTGTGATGCATGCTAATCAGACACTTTGAGCCAATGGTCTTGTAGTATTACTGCTGTGGATGAGGCGAGATTTCCCAGTGCATCATCGCATGATAAAGGGACAAACTGGACTGACGTGTCCTTTCACCCAGAGAACCCTGATGGATATCTGATTGAAGTGAATACATGCATTTTTGGAGGGGCCTTGGAGTAAAAAAGGTTGAGAACCACTGGCTTAGACAAATGTTTCACATGCTGAGAATGCTAACCTAACATATAAGTATATAAACCATAAATGTTTAAGAATCACTAACTCTGATGGGCGATTCATGATCAGGTAGATCTTAAACCGCACGTTCATGCCAGAAAACTACTAATTGGCCAAAAGGCTTCGTTTGACTTTTTCGTGGAGATCATCTACTCTTCCCTGTGAATTACCTCTGACCTACTTTCTGTACGATCTGAATTTCTGTGTATTGAATTTTAGAGTATTGAGTTTGATGTTCCGAATTTCCTCTTCATCTTTGAAAACTTGAAGCTGTGTTTTTTTAAAACTGGATATTTGCATTCTAAGATTTCAGAACAAAAAAATAAATAATAATAATTCAAGTTCAAAATAATCTAATTCTGTACTATGTTAAATGCCACATAATGTTGAGTTTTGTTAAATGACACTTGTCGATAATTCAAATTTACACAATACAAATTCAATTAGTTTTGTCATATTATAAGCTCCATATTGTTTCTGTTTAAATGTTTTTCACCTTTCTGCTACAAAATTGTTACATTTCACCATAATTGATGCAAAGAAAAGAAGAGTGGAATCCAGTTAAGGCCTCCATTGATGATGTGTCTCTTCCTTTCAAGTGGGGAAATTGTGCACAAAAATAAATAACTTGACAAGGGTATAAATTGGTGATGTAGAGTCTGATTCGATTATGTCCTTTGCAATGTTTTATGAGACTGAACGATCACTGTTACTCTGCTGTCAAGATTCCCAGAGTGACAGCGTCTCTGATTGGTGGATCCTGCTTGAGGATTATGGGTAGTGTAGTGTGTAGTTCTCAATCTTCAGTTTTGGTCCTCATGTTATCTCTGTCTCGAGCGGTTTATATGTTATTGCTGAATCAATTTCTCTGTGGAAGAAGCAAATGGGACTTTTACTTCCAGAGCCCTGCTGCTGCTGCTGCGCTCTATTATGGAGAGTTTGTTAGAAATATTTCTTGATATTCATGATGAAGGGGACCGTGTAAAACCGAATGACAACAGCGGAGGTGATGAGTTTGATTAATTCACGAGCGAGGGTCTTATTAGAGCCACACATCTCCTCCCTCCATGGGGTCTGAGATTAAATGGATAATTCTTGTAATCAGGCGTTCTATTCATGCTAATAATGAGATAATGACAGTCTCTTGTTAGTAGTTTTCATACTCGGCTGTGTTAGTTTGATCTGTAGACGTCTGATTGCTTTCTCTAATAAGAGACTAAACCGAAACACTTACAAAACTGTGAGTGTGTTTATATGTTGATGTTCAACCCCAAAATCTCATCTCATGATATGAGTAATTCTGTATTCTATATAATGGAGTCTACTCAATTCTTTTGAAAGAGTCTCTTTTTCTCACCAAGGCTGCATTTATTTGATCAAAAGTACAATACAAAATTGTGAAATATTATTAGAATTCAAACTAGCTGTTTTTTTCTGTGAATATATGTTAAAATGTAATTTATTTCTGTAATCAAAGCTGTATTTTCAGCATCATTACTCCAGTCTTCAGTGTCACATGATCTTCAGAAATCAGTATAATATGCTGATCTGCTGCTCGAGAAACCTTTCTAGTTATTATCAATGCTGAAAACAGTTTCACTTTTTTTTTCAAAGAACAGCATTTATTTCAAATAGAAAGCTTTTGTAACATTATTAATGTCTTTACTCTAACTTTCGATCAATTGAATGCACTCTTGCTGAATAAAAGTTTTCATTTCTTTTAAAAAGCGTCCCATCTAGGAGGGTGTTGATATGTCAAGTGATTGACAGGTGGCAGCTGCTATTTATAATTAAATGGGCGGGGCACTGTCCCTCAAGGGACATTTTATTGGCCAGACATTTAGCCACGCCCTCTTCAGATGCTGACGCTGTCTATATTTCTGGTCCACTTTCCCAGATGAGGCAGACTGTAAATTATAAAAGTCTATATGTGCTGTTTTGTCTCCGTTTGAAGTGCACTAGCAGAGCTCTGGACCTGTGGCCACTGTACTCTCTCTCTCTCTCTCTCACACACACACACACACACACACACACACACATAAATGAAGGCATATATCTGGATTTGTTGTGTGAGATGTGAGGCGTAGAGGTCATGACCTCTGTGAGCGGAGCAGGCCGGCCGTAGGTTGGTTTGCGGTTAATAACTCGACCTTCCGAATAGCCTTATAAATCACATCACATGCTTTTAAATCTTTTTTATTTCTTAGACACGACTGTTATAAATCATACAATGGACAACAGCAGCAGCACTGATGTTCACAAACCTGAACAAACACATGACTCTGTGTTGAACATAAATTAAAGGGATGGTTCACCCAAAAATCCTTGTGTGGCTCCAAACCTCTAAGCCTTATATCTACAAAATATATATGAAAGATGAATGTTTTTGTCCAAACAATGAAAGTCAATGGAGTCCAACATTGGATTCTGATGACTTTTTCTATATGGACAAAATACACTGAGAAGGTTTTCAAAAGTATCATCTTTTGTGTTTCACATTAAAGAAAGTCAAACACTTTTGGAATAACATGAGGGTTTATAAAATTACATAGTTTTCAATATTGACTGCTATCTCTTTAAACAGAAATGCATTAGTAATAGCTGTTCAAATCTAAAGCTGCGAAGCATTATTTTGTGTATTTGGTGTAATGAAATGTGTTTATGTGGTTTAAAGTTAAAAAAACATTATTTTCCACATACTGTACATTATTGTTTCTCCTCTATGCCCCGCCTTTCTGAAACGCGTCGATTTTTACAAAGCTCATCGTTCTGAAAAAGCGAGGTGTGGCCAATTTATCCTCTCATGTCTTATGAATAATTATAAAATTGTTTTGCATCCAACAAGAGCTGAATAAACCAAAAAAATAACACAAGATTAAGTACTTTTCATTTCTAAAGTATTTCAGTAACTGAATCAGCCGAAAAATACATTATTGCATGGGTATCTACTACAGGTATTAATAGAGGTATCATTTTTCCTTTAAAGAAAAATGCTTGGCAAACTATTTCAAGGTATTCTGAATTGTTTTGAGTGTTGTGTTACCCCCGTTGTCATTGCTTCTTTGTACACATTTCAAATGAGTTATTTTGTGTGTCTGTTTCATTCTTTCATTTCTCTGTTCTTGTCTTCTGCTGATGTCTGTCCAGCTATCGCTCTTATGACGGCTGTGTCGTAGTGGAGTGGCACTGGTAAGATCAGCCTGTTTCTCCACCTGTCAACTGTCCTTCTGAGCTCCTGAACCCGCTTGACATGTGTGTGTGTGTGTGTGTGTGTGTGTGTGTGTGTGTATATACATACATGTGTACATATTTGTGTGTGTGTATACATATGTGTGTACATATGTGTGTGTATACATACGTGTGTACATATGCGTGTGTGTACACATACGTGTGTGTGTGTACATATATGTGTGTGTATACATACGCGTGTACATATGTGTGTGTGTGTATAAATAAGTGTGGACGTGTGTGTGTGTGTGTGTACATACGTGTGTACATATGCGTGTGTGTGTGTGTACACATACGTGTGTACATATGCGTGTCTGTGAGTGTGTGTACATATGCGTGTGTATGTGTGTGTGTGTGTGTGTGTGTGTGTATACATATAGGTGTACATATGTGTGTGTGTGTGTGTGTATACATATGTGTGTACATATGCATGTGTGTGTATACATACGCACACATTTCGCGTGTGTGTTTGACTCTGATTGACGTGGGCGTTCTGGGTTTGATCCGTGTGTCACGAGCCATTCCTTTTATTCATTAATCTGTGACTCAAATAAACCCACTCTAGAGAGTTCTGCACGTGTCTTCATCGCTCAGCACTCCCGATGACATTATTCACGTCTCCGTCAAGACTTTCTGCCTCCAACTAACTCAATCACGGCTGCCATTGGGATGCAGATTAGCTCTTGAGACGGAGCGAGACGATATGACAAATTGCTGCTAATTCACTTAAACGCTTTAAAAGTGCTCTCTTTATCATAATTCACGTTCATTTGAACCCGGCGATCCCATACCTGAGGGAGGAGAGGCTCTTGTGTTTGTTAAACTCCCAGCAACGAGTCGCCAGTATCTCGTTCAATTAAACTTCAGATGCACCGGGGGTTTTTCAGCACGAGTGTGTTTTAGAGACAGTGAAGCAAGGTGTGAATGACTTACATCTGCATACTGTAGCTTCAGGAGAAACGAAGGGATGAGGTTTCCGGATCGGTGTGAGAAATACGGGATATTATTCCCTCGAGACAAGAGCGAGAAATGGAGATTTAACGCTGGTGAAGAGACTCCGACAAGAGCGTGAGCTAATTAAGAGTTTTGTAATGTGCGATTGGTTTGGCGCTTTCCACAAATTCATTACACTGTCGCATGCCTTTATAAAGCGTTAGACCATCTGTCCAGGATTTTAAATGGAATGCAAATTCTATCACTTCTTGCATTATTAAATAATGCATTATTAAATTCTTGCATTATCTGTGGCAATCTGCCGTCTGTAAATCCAAGGTTTGATCAAACTGATTGCAGAGTACTGAGTTATAAAGTGAGCATCATTTGGGCCTCATTTAAAACACACTTATAAACACACATCACTGTAACTTTATTTATTATCGGAAAAAAAGCTATTCGAGTTTATAATGTTTATCTTTATTGCTCTTGTTGAGACACATCAAACACGTCCATTATTGCCTGCTCTCCCCTTAAAAAAACATCTTGAAATTTGCTCTTGATCGTCACATACTGTAAATATCACACACAAATGCCATGATCGTGTTTTCCAGTCTCTCTCATTTACAGAGTTAAAGTTAGTTAAATTGTAACATTAATATATGTTTATGCATGTACATATATAAGAGCCCTGCTTATATAAGATTTGTTTCTGAAGGTTAAGCACCGTCTTTCTCTTACTGTTTGTTGGAAAAGAAAATAATTGCTTCATTTGTAAGCGCTTCTGGCTCTGTTTTATATCATATTTGTGAAAAATGCTAATTATAATCCAGTTTATATGCATATTGAATGTATTGTTATAATTCACCTTGATCAGCTGTATGTTCTCACACAAAGTTACATGCAGCTAATAGTCAAGGTGATTGTGTGTGTGTGTGTGTGTGTGTGTGTGTGTGTGTGTGTGTGTGTGTGTGTGTGTGTGTGTGTGTGTGTGAGTGTGAGTGTGTGTGTGTGTGTGTGTGTGTGTCAGCAGTTGATCTTGTTTATGTCTTTCAGTTGGCTCTGTCTTGTCTTTCTACATAGATTATTGCTTATGTTAGAGCCGGACGATATATTGAATATTAATGATTTTGCTTGTGATTTAAATTGGCCAATATCTTGAATATGTCAGTGATTTTAATGCTGTTTTTATTTGGCCATAAATAGGCTTACTGCAGTAGTCGGTGTCATCGGTTTTACACATTTTGCTTTTTTATAGAATTAAAAACTCTTTAGTTCAGTTGAACCACGGACGCTACAAGAAGAGAAGACTCACAAGACAATTTGGTTTCAAAACAAAAAACAAAAGCACATTTTTGACTATTTCTAATATAAGTGAGTTTGTCTTTGTTTTATTGTTAAAATAACAATGAGCCACAAGCTAAGCATTATTTTTAAAGTAAGGGGGATCCACAAATCTTCCATATATCTGTGTTTGTCATTGCACTCTTTTATTGTTGTTTTTCAGTTAGTGTAATAAGAATTTGTTTGTTCAAAGAAAGAGAAAAATATCATGCTCAAAGTAAGCACTATACTGTAGATGCTGAGCATCATTAGCTCTGTCTCCATCCAAAGCTGGAATTTAGCTTGTGTGCAAAATTTGAATATTGCAAAAAATATATATATATGTATATTTTTGGGAAACTGGTGCAAAGTCTTAATAATTAAAATTAATGAATGTCCTTTATTTCCCTATGTAATAAATGACTTGCGCCAGACAAAACGCAATAACAAACGTTGTCATCTTCCCTTGCGTTCGGATGTCTGATGTTTGGGAACGCAGACGTGTGGAAGTTTATGCACATTTTTAGAATTTATCCAAATCTTGGCGTTTCCATCTAGCATTTTTAATGCGATATCCCAAAATGTGCATAAAAATAGGTGGATGGAAACATAGCTACTGACAAATATTTTGTGCAAAGTAGTGTAACCGGTAACAGCGTTTTTGTCACAAGTTTATTAATCGCTGGAGAAATTTCCGCACCATGGCATCTATCCTTCTGTTCTTGAGAGTGTGAGAGCATGAAGACAGAGATGTTTTAATAGTGTCTCTGATTTAAAATTCAGTACAAACATGTCGTTAAGTTTCTGCAACCCAGTTCCAGTTGTTATCTTTTCATATGTTCAATTGTTTTCAATTGATTTTGATGCTGTTTCATTACTGTACTGTTATATTTGTGAAATATTAATGGATATGATTAGATCTCACCCAGCCCTGATCAAACCTCATTTCCCTTCACATTCTGCTCTCAAGTGTCCATTTATTTATTTTAACTTTCTGTTGCTTTTCCTTTTTCCACTTTTCATTCTTCAGTTATGAGGATTATGATCCGGAGATTAAGTAAGCAGATCCGTCTTTCCTTCCCTCCAGCTCATATTTCTCTCTCTCCGCTCTGCTTCATAACAGCAAATAAACCCTCTTCATTCGCTTCCTGTTTTCACGTTTTCCTCCACGGCTCAATATGAAGTGCTGCCAATCACTCACACAACCTGTGTGTGTGTGTGTGTGTGTGTGTGTGTGTGAGGGTGTGTGTGCGCATGAGTGTGTGTGTGTGTGTGTGTGCGTGAGTGTGAGTGTGTGTGTGTGCGCGTGAGTGTGTGTGTGTGAGTGTGTGTGCGTGAGTGTGAGTGTGTGTGTGTGTGTGTGTGTGTGTGTGTGTGTGCATGTGTGCGTGTGTGTGTGTGTGTGCGTGTGAGTGAGTGAGTGAGTGAGTGTGTGTGCGCGTGAGTGTGTGTGTGTGTGTGTGTGTGTGTGTGTGTGTGTTTGTGTGTGAGTGTGGATGTGTGGGTGTTTGTCTCATTATCTGCTCATCATCTTTTCGGTTCCCTTAAAGTTTCCTGATGTGTCTCTCAAACTGTTTTATGACTCCAAATGGAGGCATTGAGAATCAGGACAAGGTCATTTTGACATTCAGTTCCATTTGAAGATGTGATGGGAGAAAATACTTCCTTCATAACGCTTTTGAGTGTTTATTAAGTGAATGATTCTTCAAATCATGAGTCTTGTTGAGGTTTTCTGAGCAATCAGACTGCAGATTTTGATATTTTGGAAAGTAAAATGGGGGGGGGGGAATAATATAAATGTATATTTTAAAAGAGACCTTAGTCATGCGTATAAACCAAAATATCATTAAACAAACATGATAAATGCCTCAGCAACCAGACATTTAAACATCGAACAAATTGGTGAATGATTCACTGACTTACTCATCAAGACAGTCACTTGTTTCATATTTAGAAGTATCATTTCATATTTATATACTGAAAATGTTTCAAAAGGGAAATTTTCTCACTAACAGCGTTATTTATGCAATTGTAGTTGTAGTGTAAATGCATTCATGCCATCTCTGAGCTGCATCAATTTATTTAAGATTATTTGTTTTTAAAATAATCCTTGATGTATAAAAGTATTAATTTCTGTCAAAAATAAATAAATAATGACCGCAAACATTTGAACGGTGCTTTTAGTAACACACAATAAAAAAAAAACATTTAGCATCGCAACACACTAAAACTTACACAGACATTTTTTTCAAATCAAACCCAGGCTGAGTGATTTTTACAGCACATTTTAAACATTTATAGTTTTTTTTTCCAACTATAATTGTTCCTCAAAGATGCATTTGCAATGTTGTGCCAACTGAATGATCGACAGCTGTGTTAAAATCACTTCCGTCACAGCCTTTTAAATCCAGTTTCGCGCTGATGATTTATTCAGAAAATGTAGAAATAGAGTGTGTTTATTAGTCGAAATATTTGTTCTGAAATACAATCTCGCTGAGGCTTATTCTTTCATTTTTCGAAATTATAGTTAATGATAATGTTATGAAGTGTGCGTGTCCCATTAGTGGTATATTGGATGTAATCCATATGTAAATGTGTGTAATTTTAAAGTTAAATTGAGCTGGATAGAGTCAGTGGGGTGGATCTGTAGCCCCGCGGGTGAAAACAACACAACACGTGTCTCGTTACAGACTCGTCCAACTCTCGCCGAATGAAAGAAAGAGATGCGGGATGGTATTTATAGGGGAGAGTTTGCATAAAAATGACAATTCGGTCATGTTTACTCTGCTCAAGTCGTTCCAAACATTTCTTTTGTGAAACACAGGATAAATTTAGCAGGGAGACTGAACTGCTCTTTTCAGATCAACTAAAGACCAGTCAAACTCCAGAAAGGACACAATAAGACCTATTAAAGCAGTGTGTAGGATGTGTGCGCTGTATTTCAAGTCTTCTGAAGTCGTCTGATAACTTTGCAGCTTTTGTTCAATTGAAAATCTTGGTAACACTTTACTTAAAGCCTTTATGTATAATGCATTATAAAGGTGTTCATAATGTATGTTGTAATGCATCATATATTTTCATTGTAAGCAAGGCTAAAATGCATTATAATACTTGAAGATTTGTTTGTCAGTAATGCATTATATTTTCTATATAGATAAGTAATAAAATGGTTTATAACTCTAATATTATTGGTGCATTACACGGTTATTATAGTTATCTAAAAACTAAAACTGAAACTAAAATTAAAACCATTAAAAAACACTTTTGTTGCTTGAAATAAAATAAACATTAACTGAAATAAAATAAAATATAGCATGTATATGTATATATGTATATATATATATATATATATATATATATATATATATTTTTATGGACAAGGCAACATTTCTCACTTTAAATTGATGTATTAAACTGAAATAAAAAAAATTTAAAAAATAATTATTATGCATTATATATAAAGGCTTTATGTAAATTGTTACCAAAACTGTTTTTTTATTGGTGCAAATGGTATAAAGTCTGTCCTTGGAGCGGTTGCCTTTTATGTTTAGCCTTAAAAGCTTCATATTAGTCTTACAAATTGCATTATTATTATCTAATGCATATATGTGAGTAGGTTTTGAAACGATCCCGAAGCAGTGGCAGCTTTTGTACCTTTTTTCCTGAGAGCGAATGACTGATGCTGCTTTTGTTCTTTTTGGAGTTCACTTTAACTGAAGTCATATTTAATTTACGTGGAGAGCTGGGTAGAAATTTACCAATTTAGCCACTGATCTCGCACTTATGTCTTACGTTGCGAGTAATGAGTTCTGACTGTATTTTCAGGGCTAATTCGCTGTGTGTGTGTGTGTTTCAGATCGTGGGTGATCGGAGCGATCGCGCTGCTCTGTCTGCTGGGCCTGACCTGGGCGTTTGGCCTGATGTACGTTAACGAGAGCACGGTGATCATGGCGTACCTCTTCACCATCTTTAACTCGCTGCAGGGCATGTTCATCTTCATATTTCACTGCGTCCTGCAACAGACATGGCCGAGCCAGCATAAGCGTCTTTGTGAAAGGAGTGCGTGCATGCTGAATGCGTTTGCATTGGCCAGCACTTCAGTGTTTGGGACACGGTCCTGCCAAGTGATGCCCAGGATCCTCCTCAGGCAGCGCAGATGGAAAGAGTTAAGTCTGCATTCTTGCCAGGTGTACATAGTCCACGTCTCGCTGCTGTAGAGAAGAGTGCCGAGGACATTGGCCTGGAAAACTTTCATCTTGGTGTTGGTGGTGAGCATGATATTGTTCCACACTCTCTTGGTCAGGCGGGCCATCGCTATTGATGCCTTGCCGATTCTGCTGTTCAGCTCATTGTCCAAAGAGAGGTTGCTGGAGATGGTGGAGCCAAAATATGTAAAGTCCTCCACTACCTCGAGGGGGTGATCGCCGATGGAGATTCAGGGAGTGCTGCTGACATCCTGGCCCATGACGTTTGTTTTCTTTAGGCTGATGGTCAGCCCAAACTCATCAGAAGTGCGAGCGAAGCTGCTGATGAGACGCTGTAGTGCTTCCTCGGTATGGGCAGTCAGGGCGGCGTCATCAGCAAACAGCATCTCCCTAATCAGGATCCTGCGCACCTTGGTCTTTGCGCGCAGACGTGCAAGGTTGAAAAGGTTGCCATCGCTCCTAGTGCGAATGAAGACACCATCTTCTGACTGACTGAAGGCGTGGCGCAGCAGCAGGGAGAAGAAGATGCCGAAGATTGTCGGGGCGAGTACATAACCTTGCTTCACACCACGCTTCGGATCGGGAAAGGTTCTGAAGATAAGCCATCGTACTTATGACACTACACTTATGTAGTGTTCATTAATTTAAATAAAGCTGAAAAATAGAAATATTATAGAGAAAAAAAAGCTTAAATGGAAATTGGAAAAGTTGTCTTGGCAACTAACTGATAAAAAATAAGTAGTTGTACTTAGTACGTGCGTACTAAAATTACTACTTAAAATAAATTAAATTAAAGATAAATAGGAATATTAAAAAAAAATTAAATACATTAAAATTAAAGTGAAAATTAAACTAATTCAAAATAATACAAACTATAATAATATATTAATAATATTAAAATAAAACAGCAGCCCACTCAAAGTGGTTTAATGGCTTATAATTACAGGCCTGTTCACTACATTTTGTCATCTTGACATGAGGCCAAGTCAGTTTTCAGCTGATGGAGACATTACAAGAGTTGATGAAACTTTACTGAACTCATTTCTAATGCTTCATCATTAAATAAACACTTCCATGAATTACACACAACCTTTATACAGTACATCAGTGGTGACAGTCCTGAAACACAATGCCAGTGAAAACGCAATAAATGACAGCGGGTGCACGGTTTAATGGCTGTGCTGTGTGTGTGTGTGTGTGTGTGTGTGTGTGTGTGTGTGTGTTGGGTGTGCTGTGTGTGTGTGTGTGTGTTGGTTGGGTGGAGCTCGTCGTCGCGCGGCCCGGGACGATATTCCTCTGCATCGCAGGTACAAACACACACAAACACAGCAGCACAAACACAAGAGATTTTGTGAGTGTCCATGTGTGTGTGTATTCTCTCTCACTCTCTCTCTCTCTCTCTCTTTGTCTCTTTCTCTTGTTTTCTTTCTTCTTCCATCACAAGGTTCATCACCCGCCTTGTATGACAAACTCCTCACAGTTACAGTATGAACAAGTAACTATCAGCTCTGTTCTCTCTCTCTTTGTCTCTTTCTCTTGTTTTCTTTCTTCTTTCATCACAAGGTTCATCACCCGCCTTGTATGACAAACTCCTCACAGTTACAGTATGAACAAGTAACTATCAGCTCTGTGACTTTCACACCACACACCTGAGCAGCTCAGTGCATCGCTCTCATTCACTTTCATTGTGTTAGAAGCAGTATTTCAGGAAGAGTCAGGGAGGGGTTTTTCATAAATGTAAATGTTGTATACTTATGGTCAAAAGTTTGAAGTAATTGATATATTTGAATGTTTTTAAGTCTCTTCTGCTCACCAAATTTATGCATTTATTTGATTAAAATTTACAGTGAAAACAGAAATATTGTGACATATTATTTCAAATTAAAAGAACGGTTTTCTATTTAATTGTGAATTTTTTTTTAAGTGTAATTTATTTCTGTGATCAAAGCTGTATATTCAGCATCATTACTCCAGTCTTCAGTGTCACATGATCTTCAGAAATCATGTAATTAATAATTAATAATAATTCCATTATTCCAAACTCTTGACCCATATTAATATTAATAATATATATATATATATATTTTTTTATTTCATGTAAAACGATATGCAGTATGCAATGATGATCTTTTCTAATAGAAGTAATTTATATCATTGTCACATTACCTCCTTATTTTACATTTTTCATTCAGAATATGGTTTCCAATTATCATAAAACTAGATATTTTGCATTTTTAATCCAGTGTGGTGTTTTTATCCATTTGGAAGTGTGTTAAAATTGCAAGTAAGATGGTTTAAGTTAAAGTCGTAGCAGATGTTGTTTCCAGGTCGAGTTGGAAATATAAGGTCGAGCACTTTGCATTATGAGAAACATTATGAATTTATTTATATATATGCTTTTTACAATACATTCTGTTCAAAACCAAAAATGCACTACTGTCTACTGCACATTTTGACAATACGTTTATATAATAAAAAAAAGGTTTTGCGGTATTTTTCAGGAAAGGCAAGAAAATATTAATTTGTTTGTGCTTTTTACAGTTCAATCTGTTCCAAAACTCTATTTCATGTATATTTACAGCACAGATATATTGAAATAGTCACATACTACATTGCAGTATATATTTTATCCTGCAAAAAAAGTACTGGTCTTGTAGTTTTCTACAGGATTTTTAGAATGAATTCAATCGCAACATTTAGAATTCATACTGAAGCGAGACGCAGGCAGGATTTCCATCGCATGTTGTCCTTGTCTCAAACAAATCTAAGGCTTTACATATCTGTGCTTTAATATCTAATTTCCATGGTAACGGTTTGACTGGTTACCTGATCTCCATGGAGACAAGGTTTCCAATTTGACCTTTGGCCTTTCAGGAGTCGTGTGCAAACGTGTAACGAGAATCTGACATGCAGCAGAATCACGCTCGTCTGACCCGTGATCGTGTGTGTGTGTGTGTGTGTGTGTGTAAATGTCAGAGAGATGAGGAACAGACACACGATTCTTATACTGACAAACAAACACTGCTACAGTGTGTTGGGAGCGTTTTCGATAGGATATAGCAAAAAATTATTAAGCATTTTGTCATGCCGTTCCAAACCTGTAATGTTTAAGAGATTGAAAGGCTGTTTGGTTTAATTTCTGACTGATTAGTGTGTAGCAGATGAAGCGATCTGTCTCTGATTATGTGAGGTATGTATGTGTGTGTGAAACGCTGTTGTTGTTCACAGAGCCGAATCCGCCGCATGTGGAATGACACGGTGAGGAAGCAGTCCGAGTCTTCATTCATGGCTGGAGACATTAACAGTTCAGCGACACTCAACAGAGGTACACACACACACACACACACACACACAGCATATACACTCACAGACACACACACGCACACACCATATACACTCACTCTCACACACACACACACACACACACACACACGCACACACCATATACACACACACACACACACACACACACACACACACAGCATATACACTCACAGACACACACACGCACACACCATATACACTCACTCTCACACACACACACACACACACACACACACGCACACACCATATACACTCACTCACTCACTCAC
>NW_015506243.1:349849-354514 GCF_001515645.1 Sinocyclocheilus grahami | reverse complement strand
ACACACACACACACACACACACACACATATATACACATATATACACACACACACACACACACACATATATACACACACAACACACACACACACACACACCATATACACACACAGACACACACACACACACACACACACAGCATATATACTCACTCACTCACTCACTCACACACACACACACACACACACACACACACACACACAGCATATATACTCACTCACTCACTCACACACACACACACACACCATATACACTCACTCACATGCATATTTTCCTCCAATTCTATTCTTAATAATAATTAGCCTACTATATTATTAATTACAATATAACTATTTTTATTTTATATCTGTTATTAAAAATAAGAACAGATGCAAATAAACAGTAGTTTAATCGAGAGCAGCGAGTGATTCCGTCTTTTCTTTTCATGTCTGATTAACATTGAGACAGATCTGTATTAAGACCTACTGTAATGCATGGAATCTAATATAATGTTAAACGTCAGATTTTTCCCCAACCATTAACTAAACGTTGATGTTAACGGATTATGTTTGTGTGAATCTCGCCAAGACATATTTTGCGATGATGCACTTTATTGGGAGATCGCGTAGAGGCGCATCTTCTGCACGCGCTTTGCAAATGTCACTCAGCGCGATCGTTTTGTTTTCATCAGCATTGGTCTGAAAATCATATTTCAATGTCATCGAGAATTCGACATGAATATTCACAAAGCTGGAATGCTGCACTTTGCAACAATAGACCCTCAGCTTGTGGTGGGAAGCAGCAGCAGTCGTAAATAACATGCAATTCAGTGTCCAACAGCATTCAGTCACACTTTAGTATGTTCTTTAAAGTATACTAAGTAATAAAGTATGCTAAAGTGTACATGGTTTTCACAAGGGATATTAAAACACATTACAGTTTACACACAGGCAATTCTACAAAAAATCACAGACTTCCTCTTATTTATATACTTTTGGCTAATTTGATTATGCTTCCAGCTACCAGCAAAGTTTAATGCTCTCAGCTCTGTTTGACATGTTTTAGCATATTTATATTCATTCCAGAACTGAAAATCATGTCCTAAAATCTGAAATAAAGTCCGATCCTACTAAAAACAAGCTGCATTTATCCAGCACCTGCAGAGTTTGTCATCCCATATAATTGCATTTTTGAAATCAAATAGAGTTCAGAAAGATTTCATATCTACAGATAAAACTTAAAAGTGCGCTTATGTTTCTTTAATGAAGATCTTTCCGATCCTGACATTCAATACATTAAACATTTACAAGTAAATTCAGTCTGTGAGCTTCTCCTGCCGTGCGTCAGAAAAGCTGCTTTAATTGCGCGAGTAAAGTTCAGAAAAACCAGAACATGCAAATAAGTCTATTTTTGTGGCCAGTAAAATAAAAAGAAAAAAGTAATTAAACTTTAAAGACTAGAAGTAAATGACAGTGTGTTGAGATAAGGAGGAAATATAAATGAGTCCTGAAAGTTAAAGTTAAGACCGTTTTAATAATTGTCAGCTGAATGTAATGAAGCTAATGTCATTTACATTTAGATTACATTCATGTTCGCTCAAACTCTGTGTATGTTGTGTAAATGAGAGGTAAACAGGTGGATGAGGATTTAATTAGCGTGGAATATGCCGTATCTTACTACGAAACATTTCCAGTCGAGTGGAATGACAGCAGTGAGCTGCAGACGCTTCAGTCGCCGTTCGTTGCCTCAGTGAAAGCAGGACAGAAAAACAGCTGATGCTGAGAAACATCTCAGGATAATTCACAGCATCCAGTCGAGACGCTGAGAGCAGGTCACCGCAGACTCACGCCGCTTCAGTGCAAGACAATAAGGCACTTTCCACAAATAACACACAAAATACTGGCACAAATGTCAGTTTTTTACATTTTACTTGAGCTTGCCAAATGCATTCAAGGAAACATTTAAGAAAATAGACTTTCTTTTTTGTGTGTGTGTTTTCCTCTCTAGTGTAATTAAGATTGTTATCTTAATTTACCCCCCCATTTTAGTTTACTTCAAATTATTAATATTTTTTAAAGTGCACTTTACTATTTAATAACTCTAATAAGCACCAAATGTTGTTACTTCGTGAATATTCAGTTTTGGTCATTAAAATGATATATGGGTCAAAGAAAATAGAACAATAACATAAGTTTAATGCAGCTTTAAATTGAGTTTTTCCCTGCACATTAGAATGTGTCCTGTATTTATTTTTAATTTTTTTCTGAGCAAAAAACAATGACTGTCATATGCTTTTAGCATGATTTACAGAAGATACCCACTAAAATGTCATTCAGTGTAACAATAGTTCATATAAAAAAAGAAGTAAAAAGAAGTAATGTCAGGCCAACGCTATCTCACGACCAATTCGTATGTATTTTACGAGGTGGCTAATTCGTATGACCTCACTCGTACAATTTTGTACGATTTGACTAAACCCCAGTGACGGGTAGGTTTAGGGGCGGGGTTAGGTGTAGGTCATCCGTACAAATTAATACGAATCGTGCAACTCGTAAAATACGTACGGTTTGGCAAAGAATTTGTACAAGTGAGGTTGTACGAATTAGCCACCTTGTAAAATATGTACAAATTGCTGTGAGATCGGGCTGGTCAGGCATATTTAATAACAAGCCTAAAATAGGCTTTACATAAATTAATATGTTACACTGAATGAGGATAGAATATTATTTCACCAATCTTTTGAGTTTTGTTTTTTTTTCACAAAATTGGAAACATTAAACGAACACTTTACTTGCATTTAATATGCTTTCTGTGTATATAAAATCACTCTTGTTTGTGATTAAAGCGAACACTTTACTTGCATTTAATATGCTTTCTGTGTATATAAAATCACTCTTGTTTGTGTAATTTGATGTGAAATAGGACGTCTAATCTAATAAATCTATACATTTATTGAGGGATGGTGTTAAAAAGGTTAAGAGGCACCAATGGCCTGATTTCAATAAAGATATCAGATGTTTAAAAATACCACCTTTATTTGAGGAAAGTGCCATAAAACCATTCAGATAATATCAAAAGCGTCTAAAAAAAATGTTGAGACAGGATTTATCAGATTTAGCTCATTTATAAGAACAATTTTGTTCTTAAACTCTGGCTTTGGAAGCCCACACACACACACACACACACACACACACACACACACACACACACACACACACACACACACACACAGAGAGAGAGACCGTGTGCAGGGGAATGAAGATCTGCTCTGAATATCAGACGCCTCTGTGAAGCTGATTTCTCTCAGTCTTTCTCTCTGTCTGTGTTCTGATCAGTGAGACACTAATGTTCTGTTATGATGAAGAATTGACTCTCTCTAGAGAGAGGAAGTTTCACAATGGCAATAATTAGGCTCTCAGCACTTAACTCAGACGTGTGTGTGTGTGTGTGTGTGTGTGTGTGTGTGTGTGTGTGTGTGTGTGTGTGAGACGCTCCATCACTCATGCTGCTCAGAGCGAACAGACATACTAACCAGAGACACAAAGCCCAACTCAGTGGAAGAGTGTGTGAGAGACATACCGAGAAATCACAAGACTCATGAAGACACACACACACACACACACACACACACTGCCTGTCACAGGACAGATTACACTCTGAGACACAAAACCATCAAAGAATTACAATAACTACAGAAAACATTCTCTAGTCAAAGAAAACATTTTAAAACGTATCTTAGGACTGCAAGTTAGTGTAAATATATACATAATAACTACAATTTATTATTGAATTATTTAAATTATTTAATCACACTTTTTAGTTGTTAACCCAATCAGTCATTATGCATGGGTCATTGTGAGGTAGACTTTTTATTAATTAATTATATGTCACATAATTTCAACTTTTGTCATAATTTAGACTTTCATAGTATATGATTATTTTGACTTTTTAATTATACCTTAGCATCTCATAATTATTCACTTTTGTCGTAATTTAAACTATCTCATAATTATAACTTAGCATCTCATAATTATTACCTTTTGTTATAATTTAGACTATCTCATAATTATAACTTAGCATCTCATAATTATTACCTTTTGTCGTAATTTAGACTATCTCATAATTATAACTTAGCATCTCATAATTATTACCTTTTGTCGTAATTTAGACTATCTCATAATTATAACTTAGCATCTCATAATTATTACCTTTTGTCGTAATTTAGACTATCTCATAATTGTGACTGTATCTCATATTTTTGACTTGTCAATTTAGATTTTTTTATGTATTACCTATGACTCTAGCAGAAAGTACTGAGAAAAGTTATATTGTATAAAATTAATTACTAATTGTGTGTGCATGTAGTTATTTATATATAATATATAACTGTGTGTATATACAGAAAGTACTTAGTAATATGTTTGTATGATATAGTAGTAAGTACATAGTACTACTACTGCTACCCTAATACTTTATGATTTTATTCTTAGTCATCTTGAGATGTCTTCTGCTAAATTATAGTATTTAGCTTATAAAATGTGTTAACAGGACACATTTTAATAATTACACATTACACATTTTTTATCGTGTTAATGTGTTAATTCTGACAGCCATAATTTTTATTTATGAAGCATTTTTACCTCCTCAAAGGGATGTTGTTGCCATGGAGGTTTAGCTCACTTTTG
>NW_015506243.1:333591-347901 GCF_001515645.1 Sinocyclocheilus grahami | reverse complement strand
GCATATGATTTTCAGAGGTGTGTAATTAGCCGACAGCATAATAAACGTGCCTACGCTGATAATCACGATGAAAATTCTGTTGAATAAATGAGCTCATATTGGACACGGTCTTCATTGGAGAATCAAACAGAAAGTGATTATACAATTTTTTTTTTTTATTAGTGACTAGTTGGTAGGTCGTCTGAATGACTAGTCCTTTAGGTTAGGATCACATCCAGACTTGTTTACTTGTGTTAAATGGGCAGATATATAACAAAAATGGGCTATAACAAGTCCTGTTATTGCAAAGTCAAAAAACTGGAGCTGAACTGAAAGCATTATATTCTTATTGATAACTGAAAGCATAATTAAATTAACTAAAAAATGTAATAAACAAACGCAAGGTGTAAAACTTTGTGAAAATCCAATTTTGTGGAAACGGGTGAGCACAGATTCTGTGTGGGCCTGTCGAGAGATTCTGCGTAATAATAGATACACTGCTCACAGCAGGCAATTTCAATCCAGCAGTAATTGTCTTGAAAGTGAAGAACATGGAGGAGAATCTGTTACAAAAGCGGTGCTTTAAAAGGGATGAATTTTCAAGACAACTTCTTGGAGAGATAGAACTGTCAGAATGCTAAAGCACGCTCGCATGTTAACAAATTCATCCCTATTTATCACCACTGTTGCGGATATCAGACACTCTGTGGAATGTTTTGATGAGCAGAGTTTTTTTTCCTGTGTTATTGAGGGACGTTTGAGCAGAACACAAAGGGTTTGTCCCTTTTTAAATAACCACTAGCCTTTTCAAATCAAATCACTTTTATTGTCACATCACCAACAGCACTTTTGCCGTGGTGAGTGAAAAGCTTGGGAGCGTGCTCCAGACAGTGCAGAATACAACTGACACTTTTAACAAATAACAGTATACTTTTATGTACAGTATATACACTATATAAAACAATAAATATACAAACATAATACACAAAGTCTACGAATGGACACATATAGTGGTTGTAGATGTAATGGTTGGTAAATAGATGTTTTGTTTACATCACATATTTGAAACATGATTTGCATGCTATCGCTAGTCAGATGTACAGTAGGTGATTAGGGGGAGGAACATTCTCATTTGTATGGAAGCCTTTTTGTGCCAAATATTTTTTTTAAAAAGACATCATTATGAGATAATCGTAATTATGTGATTAGGAGACTGACAGAACATAAAAATTGTGAGATAAACACAGTTATTACATAAAGACTAAATTATGAGATAATACATAATTAAGAGATAAACTTAATATTACGACAAAAGGTTGAAATTATGAGATAAGTTATAATTATGCAATAAAAAAGAGTTATAAGATTGTGACAGAACATATACATTGTGAGATATACAATGAGAACTATGAGAATTAAAATTTATGAGATAAGTCATTATGTGATAAAAACCTTTGTGCGATTATGACAGAAAATAGAAATTGTGAGATAAAAATCAGTTATTACATAGACTAAATTGACGAGTCAAAATTATGAGATAAGACATAAGAGATAAACTAAATATTATTACAAAATGTTGAAGTTATGAGATAAGTTATAATTATGCAATAAAATAGTTATAAGATTATGACAGAACATATACATTGTGAGATAAAAAGTCAGTTATTATGTAAAAATCTAAATTGACGAAGTCCAAATTATGAGATACTGTCATAATTACTGTCATAATGAGATAGTCTAAACTATGATAATTCAAATTTATGAGATAAGTCATTGTGTGATAAAAACCTTTGTGAGATTATGACAGAAAATAGAAATTGTGAGAAAAAAAATCAGTTATTACATAAAAATCAAAAGTATAAAATGGTCATAATTATGAAAAGTAATACTTATGAGATAAAGTCTAAATTAAGAAGTCAAAAGTATGAGATTTATTACTTTTTACTACAATAATACTAGACTTTTAGCTCATCGTGACTTAGTATCTCATCATTGTGATTTATGTCGTAATTATGATTTAATACAGCATTGTATTTTTATTTCTTATTTAGTGGAAATGGGCTTCCATACATTCTAGAAAGCATTTGATTGGGGAAAAAAATATATGCCCTAGGTGCAGAATGAGTCATCAAAATTGTTGGTCTTTGTAAAAGAGATAATGTTCTTCCAAAATGCACTGCCACACTCACTCGCATAGACCGTCAGAGTCTCTGATGAGATAAGAATGCTAACATTGGTTGAATGCTCTTGCTCTTTTTTCTGTGGCTGCTGATGAGATGTTTGTATGATAACGATGCTAACATTGTTGCTGCATTTGTTTGATCTTCTTTGTGTGTTCTTCTCTCCATCTGTGCGGCTGTATCAGGTGCCATGGCCAATCACCTCATCCCAAACTCTCTGCTGCGCGCTCACGCCTCTAACAACCCCTATAACACCTTACTGGGCGAATCAGCCGTCTATAACAACCCTACCCTCAGCATGTACAACGCTCAAGGTGTGCTGCATTCTTGCTTTGCCTTCCAGTGCACTGTGTGCGTGTGTGTGTGTGCGTGTGTGTGTGTGTGTGTGTGTGTGTGTGAGTTGAGGAAAAGGGCTCTGCTATGTGGCTTCATGCTGAACGTGTCTGCGGTCATCTTTGTCTTTTGTCTGGTACAGTCTGGTCCAAACAAACACGTAATTCTCAATGAAAAATGAGTTCATAGAGCTGCAATAATTATAATAACTGATGGCTACATTTAGCGGCATGACAGAAATGCGACTCAATCTTTATATGCATTAGTGCCTAATTGCAGAATAAAATCAAATCACCCGTTCCTTTGAAGTCACGCCACACTAATGTGTCTGGTGCAGATGGGTTTGGACAGTCACACTGGACTTGATGCAACTCAAAACAATTAATGTGCCTCTTGCATGTGAAACACTCAGTAAGACTTCATTACAGTACATCTGCAGACCAAAAATCTGCTGCATTGACCTCAAGAGACCTGGTACAAACATGGTACAAACATGGGATAAGGACATTTTCATCTAGCCAGAAACGCAACTGCAAACTTTATAAATGCATTGGTGCCGAATCATAAGACAAAATAGTCTACTCTTCTGAAGATGTGCCAATCTAACGCGACAGCGATGCTACACACTTTTTTTTTGGCATGTTCATGCAGCTGAATGCGTTCCTGGCATGCAAATACTCAGACATCACACATCTAGAGTGTCAGGACAGACTACCATGCACTCATGCTGCAATGCTTGCAGGAGCCATGGCATTTTAGGATGAGCATGGCATAACAGCAATGCGACTGCAGGCTTTAATACATGCATTATTGCCTGGCATTTCAGGACGAGCATGGTATAATGACACTTACATGCACTATACATGCACTCGTTATACGTCCACTCTTATGAAGACATGTCACTCTCATGAGTCTCATGCAGAAGGGTTTGGACAGATGCTAGAAGTTTTTTTGTGGCATGTCACAGCACTGATGTGCCTCAACAGAGCACGCTTTTTCAGAGCTGCATGGAAAAAAAGGTCTGTTTTTTTCGTTTTTTCAATTCATACGCCTATCGCATTCTTTTAGAACATGAATCTGCCGTGCTCTCACGCTGAGATGCCCGCAGGAGGGCAGGAGGCCCCTATTAGCAGTAACGCATCTCTGCATGCAGCTGTCTCACTCCGTCTCGCCCTGTCTGTCTGTTGCACTGGTGATCTGCTTTCTCCCCATCACCACCTGTTACTGCCACCTCCACTAACGCATAGATCTGAAAGAATTCAGAAGGCTCTAGAGACAGAGAGACAGATGCGTTTCTGGACAACGTCAGTGGGGAGGGCAGAGCGCTGGATAAAAACCTCTTCATCTACGTTGACAACATTGTAGCAACCTTGAAATCTAATATCAATAAAAGCCCCGAAAGTACGAATAGATCCCAGGCCACTTTTAATGTTCCTCTTTAGCCCGATCAATAACTCTCTTACCGAATATAAGTCTAATCGAGGAACCGCGTTCAGAGCGGAGTGCATCACTAATGGAGACAGAAGCCATTTCTGCGCCCTCCAGACATTCAGGGGGCTTTAAAGCACAATTTTATGGCATTTACTTGTGCATCCTGGGATTTGCAAGGGGACACGGTGATGTGTGTCTGTATCTGAGAGGTGAAACGAGGAGGTTGAGCGTAACCGTTTACCTGCGCTTCATTAATCTGTGTGCATGTTCTATTTGAGCGGTCACTGTGAATGCTTACCTGTACCTTTTTCTCTTTCCTTTTTCCATGCTGTCCTTTAAGAGCCCTACAGAGAGACAAGTATGGGAGTCAAACTAAACATTGCTTACCAAATGTAATTTCCCTTAACGTTATTACTCTTTCCTTAAAACTATAGTAAACGCCATTCTGCTAAGAGATGTTATAGTCAATATTCTAATCAGAGAGCACTCTCAACCTCATTAAAATGAAAACCTAATTTTCTCATCTCTTCTTCAACGCAAAGTGATGCTTTTGTTAAAATAGAAGCTGAGTGGACAATTCGGTGTTTTGCAACCCTGGTCTTTTTCCCCCCAATTAAAATTTGCATATTTGTCTAAGCCACTGATAAGTAAAACAAATGCTGTTTATTTGTTTATGCTCAAATGATGCAGCTAAAAATTGGTAAACAAGAAAGTGCTCCCACGTTTTGTTATACGAGTCTGGAAGTGTGTTAATAGTCCACGCTTGCACACTTCTTTTCATGAAGAATTTAACTTCAAGACGCTGATAATATGCAAAATTTAATTAACGTAGAGAAACCTATAGGCGGAGAAGCTGCTCTCTCTGTACCTAATGATACATGAGTGTTATATAAAGGCCAGCATGATTTGGTTTGACGAAAGCTTTTCGTGCATTAGCTGTCGTGTATTGTTGTGTGTTTGTGTTCGTGCATTGTGTTTCTGTTGTGTTTGCCGGCTTTGCAGAGTGATTTGTGTGTTATTTGATATGTGAGATGAGGACAATCAAGGTTGCAAATTTATAAACAAAAGATGAGTTTGACAGGTAAGTCCATTATCACAGGCTTAGCTGGCAAGTTTCAGTGAATTCTGGAATGAGTTTTAATCCTCACATCAGCCTTGGACCCCTGACGAATCCAATCAATACCAAAGATAGCATTGGTTTGGAAGCTCAATGAATATCCGCCTCAGGGACAGACGAATGGTTTCAAGGTTTTTCGGTTTGTTTCAGCGAGCCGTTTTGCATGTCGGTCTTACAGATGTGCCAGGCGCAAATGATTGTAATTACTCTTCTCTCTGACTCTCCATTTGCAGAGGGAATCCTGAACAATGCTCGGGATACAAGTGCCATGGATACTCTACCACTGAATGGTAACCATGGCAACAGCTACAGCTTGGCCAGCGCCGATTACATGAGCGACTGCGTGCAAATCATCGACCGCACGTACAACGTACACAAAGAGACCACGCTGGAGAAACGGATCCTGAAAGAGCTCACCTCCAACTACCTGCCCACCTACCTGAACAACCACGACCGCACGGCCGAGCACGGACGCAACCTCATGAACAAGCTGGTGAACGAAGTCAGCAACGGAGGCGGGGTGAAGGACTCGCCCATGCTGCCCGTCAATCTCGCGTTGGGTTTGGATGACTCTGCGTCTTTCCCACACGAGGACAGTCTAGGGCTGGAGCTGATCAGGGAGGAGTCCAACACACCCTTGCTTCCACCACCACGCCACGTCCAGCCTCTTCCCTCCACCTTCAGCTCGGCTTCTTCATCGCGACGGCGCCTACCGCAAGAAAACAGCGAAAGTTTCTTCCCTCTGCTGACAGAGGAGCAAACGGAAGAGACTCCATCGCCGCAGAGAGACTCGCTCTACACCAGCATGCCCACGCTGCCCGACCCCGAACGCTCCGACACGCATTCGCTGCCCCGCGGCGGTGACACGCACATGCTCCCCAGAAGCGGCGAGCCAGACGACGTGTATTATAAGAGCATGCCCAACTTGGGCTCACGCAACCATCTGCACCAGCTGCATAGCTACTACCAACTGGGCCGCGGCAGCAGCGACGGCTTTATCGTTCCTCCCAAAGATGAGCTTTCGCCCGAAGAAACGCCGCCGCAGGAAACCGCACACATGGTAACCAGCCTATAGAGGGCGCCAAACCCCGTCGCAGTCACACCCGTAACCCATGACATCTCGACCTCCGCTGGCTCTTCTACATTTCCGTACCGTTCAGTCGTCCGCAGTCGTTCACTTTTGCTTTTTCCGTGTCCGCAGAGAAATCAACTGCAGCAACAAACCTTGGGAGGCGATTTTGTATTCCGTTCAGGAGAGGATTATGGGTAGTCTTGCTTGTTGAGGACTGAAACCTGACATCCTTTGGATTCTATTGGTAGTGCACTTCTACTTCAAGGGAAAACGGACCCGAAAATTGATTTGCTGTATAACCTTGCGGGGCAGTGTGAGATCTCGAGGGTTTTTTACTCTCTGCGACCCCGAAGGAATACAAATAACTGGCAAAAAACATTGTTAGTAGCTCAGCGCGTCTAGTCAATACCAATCAAGTCTGTGACTCGAAAACTATTTTAATACCTTCTGTATCCATATTTGCTTTTTAAATATTTTCTTCTTCTCACGTGGTGAAAAGCAGCACGTTTTGCTGCGACGGAGAACAATACGAAGAAGGGCGTCTTCACCTCACGCTTTCTGTTCTTTGCTGTATTAATAACAAATATCAAGAAGCGAGGGCAAGAACTAATACCGGAGAATTCTACAATATTTCTATGTAAATGTACAGACACTAGTGTTACACAGGATAGTGCTTATTCTGTTCCTATGCCCTCCGCTTCTGTAACCATGGTGATTTCAGATCATTTCCTTTCTCTCCCGATGGTCTCGTCCTCAATGACAGGTTTTGATCCCTCGCTCTTTTTTTTATTATATCTTTTACATTTCCGTCTTCATTTCAGGATGAATAATGGCAAGTAGAACAAAAATGAGAGTATAGACAAAAAATAATACTTATTTTTCCTCATTCTCTTTGATTTATAGACACCGGCTTGTAGATGAATGAAGAAAGGAAGCCCAACATTGAAAATATGTTGCCATTTTGGAGTAGAGATATGAGAAGTATCGTGGTATATGATCAACGGAGGTCGTTTTCATTCAGAGAGAGTGACACTTGTGTGATTTAGCTGCAGAGATCCCAGCATACCTTCTTTTTGCTTTTATTATTTTTGTGGTGGAGAATGAATGGTTATTTATTTCACTGAGGGAAGAAGTACAAACTATTCTGCAAAAATGTCTGGGGGTAAAATGAATGTGGCACATATTAGATTTTTTGTCATTACAAATATGATTTTATTTATTCTTATATCCCTTTTCTTCTCCTGTGGTTGAATGACCTCTCACTAATATTTGTTGTAACAGTGAAACTTGTTTGCCAACAAATAAATGACTGACAGAGTGAAGCCGAGAGTTGCTGGCTGTGTGCGTTTTCTGCAACACGACTCATTTTGTTAATTAGGGGCTCTTTTGACGAGAAACCTTATTAAACTATGTTACATATATGGTAATAAAGAGTAATAAAATAAAGATTTGATTGATAATGTGATACTCTGTGTGCTGGCAATGACCTTTTTCACTTTATAGAGAAAATCAACAATCAAATTAACATTTAATTTAGAATAAAATTGAAGATCGATCGCTTCAGAATTAAATTCTCCAATATTACTTAATTTGGTAATGAGCTCTAATGAAGCTACTTTCAGATCACGATTTGCATTTACATTTATTCAAGTGCAACTGAGAATATTACAAGCAAAAGCAATTAATTCAATGGAGTTGTACAAGCATACTACATTTCTATAAATGCTGAACTAAAATAGCAGGACAGCTGGTTAGTCAAATGTTCCCAGAAGTGTTGTGTCATGTAAACAAAATTGTCAAATTAATGGCTTCTGTGGTCTCGTCACTCTTCATTTCAGTCACAACCAAACTAATTTGATGTAAAAACTCACTTAAATGCTTGGTGTGACTGCATAACTGCAGTATTATTGGGGACGCACAAAAAATACAAATAGAAATAAATGAAAACAAAATAAGCCCAAAATACAAAAAATATTGCATTTTTAACATATGCACTCTTAAAAATGAGGAAAGAGATGGTAAGTAAAACAACAATGACAAAGAGCTAAGTCTTTAATGTCACAATGTATGACAAACATCCTGCTATTAAAGTTTGTAGATGTGTTTGTATGGAGTCTATAAACTGTACGCCAGTGAACTTCTAATGCCTGTCAGTCTGCCTGGCTGCTAAATAAGATTTATTCTCCTTCATGATGACAGGTTTTACATTTCAATCAGTTCTGTCGGATAAGCAAAAAGCGAAAACATGTTTTGAAATCCAATGCTCTTTAAGGAAATTAAAAGATGCTGGGAACCAGGAAGACACGTTGCCATGGAAACAGAATTCTTCTCCAGCTCTATACGGAACAATGAGGAAAAGCTTTTGAAATGACTTTTATTGAGTTATAGATGAATCCTTGAAATGCTTGAGGTACAATGAAGCATTAAAACGTCTTTCAGGGACATTCGATTGGTGCTTGCGACACTTCTATGCTGGAGTCTTCATGTTTGATGGGTTAGTTGAGAAGAAGAAGTGCAACCACTGCATAAAATAGTCTGTTGGACACTTTTTAAAAGGAATAATTCATCCAAAATAAATTATGTTATCAGTTATTCACGCTATTTGTACAAATAAATAAATAAAATACAAATAAAAACATGTAACCTTTTTGAAACACAAAAGGTAAATGTTGCTTGAAAAATCTTAATTTCATCAGGATGTTTTTTAATTATTTGAAAAAAATTATTTAAAACAGTTTGTTGATATAATGTGTGTGTGTGTGTGTGTGTGTGTGTGTGTGTGTGTGTGTGTGTGTGTGAGAGTGTGTGCGTGTGTGTGTGTGTGTGTGTGTGTGTGTGTGTGTGTGTGTGTGTGTGTTTGAGAGAGTGTGAAGGTGAGTGTGAGTGTGTGTGTGTGAGTGTGTGTGTGTGTGCGAGAGTTAGAAAGTGTGTGAGTGTGTGTGTGTGCGTGCGTGTGTGTGTGTGTGTGAGAGTGTGAAGGTGAGTGTGAGTGTGTGTGTGTGAGTGTGTGTGTGTGTGCGAGAGTTAGAGAGTGAGTGAGTGTGTGTGTGTGCGTGCATGTGTGTGTGTGTGTGAGAGTGTGAAGGTGAGTGTGAGTGTGTGTGTGTGTGTGTGCGAGAGTGAGAGTGAGTGAGTGAGTGTGTGTGTGTGTGCGTGCGTGTGTGTGTGTGTGTGAGAGAGTGTGAGGGTGAGTGTGAGTGTGTGTGTGTGAGAGTGTGAAGGGGAGAGTGAGTGTGTGTGTGTGTGCGTGCGTGTGTGTGTGTGTGTGAGAGAGTGTGAGGGTGAGTGTGAGTGTGTGTGTGTGAGAGTGTGAAGGGGAGAGTGAGTGTGTGTGTGTGTGCGTGCGTGTGTGTGTGTGTGTGAGAGAGTGTGAGGGTGAGTGTGAGTGTGTGTGTGTGAGAGTGTGAAGGGGAGAGTGAGTGTGTGTGTGTGTGCGTGCGTGTGTGTGTGTGTGTGTGTGTGTTTTCTACACTCATGTCAATTTGATTGGCACTTGTGAAGTGTTTGAGTTAATGAAATGTGTTGCACTTCAACACACACACACACACACACTTTCAATCAATCTCTCACACTCCTCGTTATTAATGAGTCATTACAGCAGCTCATAAGAGGCGGAATGCCAACATGCTTGCACAGCAACTCAGATCACACACACACACACACACACACACACACACACACACTGCACAATCAGTGTAAATCAATTGTAGTCTGGATGAGTTCATATTTAACTGTGTCTCTGAGCAGAACATCAGAACTAAATGTTTCCTCAGCTCTTTGGATTTTAATATTCCACACATTGATTTTTATTAACACAAACATTGTTTTTTCTTTTCTTGTATGAAGGTCACATTAAAACAATCTTAGTGTCTTTATATAGATGTGATTGTTTATCCATATCCAGACTTTCATTTGTAACGCTCCTGATGTTGTATTGATAATCCAGGTACGACTTTTGTGTTACGAATTGTTTTCCATGCAATTCGCCAAAAAATTACACTATATAGAGATGAAACATATATATATATATATATAAAGACTCAGAAAACCTTGATTGTAGCTTGTCTAAAACAATATAAAATATGAGAAATAATGTCCTCCTTTTGTGCTATAAAAGAAAATAGTTGCTCCCTTTGTGTTAATTTCACCAACATATTTTATGTTCAAAATGAATTGCATAGATACAAAATAAAAACATTTACTTGATGCTTCTTTAACTGACTCTTTGCTCACTGGAGAGCAATGAACTACAACCAAGTATAAATAAAATCTCAATTAAAATCTGTTTCTCGCACTTTTTCTGTTCAGTGCTGCAACAAAGTAGTAATTGAGGTCCAAAAAAACTAACAACCAAAACCATCCTTTCACAAAGGTTTTGACTGTGAAACTTGAATAGACAATTCTCAGTCTGATTCAGAAGTCAAGTCTAATTTCAAGTAAACTTCTTAAAGAAAAATCTTAAAGCATTAGTTCACCAAAAAATGAAACGGGATCATCCAAGATTAGGATGAGTTTGTTTCTTCATCAGGTTTGGAGAAATGTTGCATTGCATCAGTGTCTCAGCAATGGATGCTCTGCAGTGAATGGGTGCCGTCAGAATGAGAGTCCAAACAGCTGATAAACACATCACAATAATCCACACCACTCCAGTCCATCAGTTAACATCTGGAGAAGACAAAAGCTGAAACTAATCCATGATTAAAATATAATTCCATAATCTCTCATTCTGACGGCACCCATTCACTGCAGAGCAAGATATGTAATACTACACTTCTCCAAATCTGTCCAAACTCGTCTACAGCTTTGATGGGAGTAAATATTCAGCAAATGCTGATTTTTTTTTGAGTGCAGCAGCTGCGGTCATCTATCCGTCTCTCTCTGTCACAGTCGGCTGTATCCGTGTGTGTGGTCAGGGCCGGTCATCAGTGTGTGCTGCTAATGACGGCTCTGCTCTGACAGGCCCAGCCGCTCTGGACTCGCTCGTTGGGACCCTGACGGACCTCCGACGGCAGCCATCCAGAGAAACTAACGCCAGCAGAATAGCAATAGCAGAGAGTCAGTAGATGAGGCATATGACCACTGAAACATAATCCTGTGCACACGTGCTATTGTAGTATTATTTTTGTATATTATTATAGTATTTATTGGTATTTTTTGTTTTATTTTTATTTTAGTTCAAGTTTTGCTATGCGCTTTTGTCGTTTTTATTAGTTTATATATATTTAGATATTTATTAATATATTGAATTATCTTATATTTTTATTTTAGTTTTAGTTTATGCTGTGTGCATTTGTCATTTTCATTTGTTTTCATTAGTTCATTAATATATTACTATTACTGAATTAGCGTCTTTTTTTTCTATTTTCAGTTTTCATTTTACTTCATCTTAGTTTAAATGTTTGCAATCTTGTTAATTTTGCTATTTTCATTACTTTTTGTTTTTTATATTTGTGTTTAGCATTTATTCATATCTTGAATTAGCTTTTGTTTTTATACTTTGTTGTCATTTTAATTTTAGCTTAAATTTTAGAAATGTTAATTTTGTAAAATAGACAGTTTCTCACTGATATGAGAGTTATTATGAGATATTAAGTCATTGATATGAGAGCGTTTTTCATTATTATGACTTACAGAATCATATATTATATATACGTCGCGCGAATAATAAGCGCCGGCCCCTGATCAACACAGAAATGGCATATAAATTGACTTTGAAAATGAAAACTGTGAAATAAAAGAGACAATAAAACGAAAAATAAACTTTACATTTTAATTTGAATTGTGTCACTATTATTGCATGAGCATTAATAAAAAAGCTTTGTAAAAACTGGATTTGCATTTTTTTCACGTCTGCCTTTTCATTTTAAGATTGGCAGCTTTAAAAATTAAATTAAAAATTGAATAATTAAATCATCAGCATATTTTGCATATAGTTTTCTATAATGAAATTGTTAATCTGGTTTCCATTTTTATAATCAAATTTATTTATTTAAAATCGACAGAAAATGCATTCCATAATTAATGTCCTGAAATAGCTTTTATTTTTACATTCTCAGTTTTCATTTTAATTTTAAGTAATTTTGCTATGTGCTTTTGCCATTTTTTAAAGAATAAAATTTAAATGAAACCTGAAAATGTTTGGAAATGTTTTTAAAGATTTTAGATTCCATTTAGATTTTCACCTAATGTTTATTTTATTTTAATTCAGCATTAAACCTAAAATGGTTTTTAATGGTCTTTTATGTTTTAGTTTGAGTAAATAATAAACAATAAAGGATGCTATGCTGCTGTTTGTTCTGCATCATTTACCATGTTTACACACCTGCGTCTGTAAATGTTTGGCAAAAAGGTTTTATTATCAAATAACATAGAAGTTTGTTTTATTTGCTCAAATTCATGTATCATAAAAATGCATCTTCATCTCACTTTTACTAGTGAGTTGGAAATCGTGAATTAATTTGATTTTTTATGTTTTATAAAGAAGTCTCTTCTGCTCACCAAGGCTGCATTTATTTGATTAAAAATACAGTAAAATCAGTAAAATTGTGAAATATTATTACAATAAAAAAAAAAACGCATTGCATCTCATTGCAATAAAAATGCATAGTCAAGTCGAGTGCATTGCATTGTGGTTTATGCACTCTTGGAAAATCTGGTGAATAATCTGGGAATTTGTACACATAAACACCTGCATCACGTAAGATCAGCATGTTAGAATGTTAGACATGCATTGTACATTCCAGCGATCAGCACAGAACCACAGCTGTTCATCTGTGATGCTGTTCGCCTGATAGTTGCCATGGAAATGGAGCGGTCAGGTGACAGTGGTGTGTGTGTTTGTGTGTGTGTGTGTGTGTGTGTGTGTGTGAGAGAGCGAGCTAGAGTGTGTGTGTGTGTGTGCGTGTTACTACTACTACTACTACTACTACTACTACTACTACTACTACTACTACTACTACTACTACTACTACTACTACTACTATTATCACTACTACTATCACTACTACCACTACTACTACTATTTCAACTACTACTACTACTACTACTACTATCACTACTACCACTACTACTACTATTTCAACTACTACTACTACTACTACTACTATCACTACTACTACTACTACTACTACTATCACTACTACTACTACTACTACTACTATTATCACTACTACTACTACTACTACTACTACTACTACTACTATTGTTACTAATACAACAACAACAACTACTACTACTACAACAACAACAACAACAGCAACAACAACTACTATTATTACTAATACAACTACTACTACTACTACTACTACTGCTACTACAACTAATATTATTACTACTACTACTACTACTACTACTACTACTAATAATAATAATAATAATAATAAACTGAATTTGAAAAATATATAAAAAAAAACAGCTAACATTAAACCTTAGGGAAAAATAAAATATAAAATTAAATAATAATAATAAAACAGCAAAAACAAATAATAATTATTTTTCTATACGCTGCCAATTAAGCTGAATATGATCGTTTGAAGCTGAAAGGATGTTGAACATCAGCTTTAAATGCTCTTAACAGACTAATTTCTGGTTGTCTGACAATCATGACCCTTAATTTCAGCTTCACATTTTCTTTTCATTTAGAAGTGACAGACATGCACTAATAAGAGAGCTCATGTCTGCGGGCGAACAAAACATGAGAAATTGAATCAGCATGAACATTACAGTAATAAGACTCATGTTACAGAATTAAAACCACCACTGTTTGTTGCGAGTTTAATTTTGTTTAATGTGTCATACATGTGTGTGCCTGCCAGTAGAAACACACCATACTGTATTGTTATTATACAGTAAAACTGAGATGAAAACTAAAGGAATAATTAAAGGAACAGTTCACCAAAATGAAAATGTGCTCATCCTCAGGCCATCCCAGATGTAGATGAGTTTGTTTCTTCATCAGATTTGGAAAAATACTGTATAGCATTACATCACTTGCGCAACAATGGATGCTCTGCAGTGAATGGGTGCCGTCAGAATGAGAGTCTAAACAGCTGATAAAAACATCACAATAATCCACAAGTAATCCACACGCACACAAGATGTTAACTGATGGACTGGAGTGCTGTGGATTATTGTGATGTTTTTATCAGCTGTTTGGACTCTCATTCTGACGGCACCCATTCACTGCAGAGCATCCATTG
>NW_015506243.1:328975-331884 GCF_001515645.1 Sinocyclocheilus grahami | reverse complement strand
GCCGTCAGAATGAGAGTCTAAACAGCTGATAAAAACATCACAATAATCCACAAGTAATCCACACGCACACAAGATGTTAACTGATGGACTGGAGTGCTGTGGATTATTGTGATGTTTTTATCAGCTGTTTGGACTCTCATTCTGACGGCACCCATTCACTGCAGAGCATCCATTGCACAAGTGATGCAATGCTACATTTCTCCAAATCTAGGTGTTCATCATGTTTTCCTTCAGCTGTCCGTAACAGTCAATAAACAGCTGTTCATCGAGCTTATAAACGGCTTCTGATGGATGTGATTCCTGCATGTTAAGAACTTTAAAACATTCTGCATAAAAGAAAAAAAAGATATCATGCAAATTTTAATTCACAATTTATTTATAGAGTTTGCGCTTAGCAAGTTGCTAACCAACAGCATGATAAGTACAACAAAAAGGAAAGTGAGCAGGTATTGGCTGGTGTGAGGAACAGTGTCTTATAACGCAGCATTACTTTGGGAACAGTCTGTCTAGTGCCCTAAGTAGAGATCCCGAGGCCACAACATTACACAGCACTCCCGTGGGCTGCTTCACAAACTCCCGCTCATCATTTATTTACTGAGAGAAACCTACAGAAGTTTCCACCGAGAAAGGCTTCTGAATAAGTCATGGCACTCGTTCACTAATAACTATGTACAGTTTACAAATGCATGCGTACAGAAGAAGTTCTCATGCTACATGTCTGCCAGATTCACAGCAGATGCGTAGCGCACATTCATTTGCTCTTACCTCGTTTTAATGCAGATGATTATAAACTAGCGAGTGTCATTTGCATAAAACACGCCCAGTTCATCTCCATATAACCGGCATGTTGCACGATCTCTCCTGCTCTCGTTTGAGAGCAAATGCAGCAAGATCTTCACGTGAAGTGTGTGCTATTCTCAACACACCACCTTCTTTATAACGTAAGAGCAGCGCGCCATTTGTAACTTGAATGTGCCCGACTTCCGGTCTCATTTGCTTCCACACTCTAAAAAATGCTGGGTTAAATACAACCCAGTGCTGGGTAAAATAGGGACAAACCCAGCAATTAGGCTGTTTTGACCCAGCGGTTGGGTTAAATGTTTAACCCAACCTTCTGTGTAGTAACCAAACCGCTGGGTCAAAACAACCCAATTGCTGGGTTTGTCCCTATTTTACCCAGCACTGGGTTGTATTTAACCCAGCATTTCTTTTGAGTGCAATTAGTTTAGATGCACAAAAACAGCTAGTGCTGATTGACATGCAAACTGGTATTTCTTATCATATTATTGTAACGCATTGTCATAATTATAAGCACTGGTTTGTAGCGCAAATCATTTGTTGTTTTTCTAGTTATTGGGTTGTTTTGACCCAGCATTTGGGTTATTACCCAGAAGGTTGGGTTAAAGATTTAACCCAACTGTTGGTTGAAAACAACCCAAACGCTGGGTTTGTCCATATTTTACCCAGCATTGGGTTGCATTTAACCCAGCATTTTTAGAGTGGATAGTCCATTTTTATAACTCTGAAACAGTTGTTGTAGCGCCACTTAGATATTCAGTTTCTAATATGAATATGACTTTTGCATGTTTCAAAGGCTATCGGATCTAGTCTGTGATTTTTGCATACAAACTGACATTGTCACAAAGTTACATTGTAGCAATAAATGCAAAAATGTCCAGTTGTCACAGTTACACTGAGAGAGAGAGGAAGAGATTCATTTTATATTGTTATTAATGCTTTTGGCTAGTTTTTTTTTTATTTGATTTGATTTTTCCCTCAAAATACATGCACTGAATTAATTTAAGGACAGAAATTAAGCTACTGCATGTTCACCCCAGCTACAACTATTGATTCACAATGTTGCCACTATGGCATAATTAATATCTGACAATGTCACAAAGCAACAAATCCAGGAATTACATTTTTCTTGTTGCTACAATGTAATTAGCGAGGTTGTCACAATGAAAGTTATTGTTTTGCTGTATTCATTTTCATATAACTATATCATATTTTTATTAATGTCTTGGATTTTTTTTTAATTCCCAAAATTAATGAGCTGAATGAATTGAGATTTTTCGTTCTTCATTCAAAGCTGTTGAAATAGCCTTTGAATTAATTTAGGCAAATAAGGGCATAAATACACTACTACTTGTGTGACCATATAAAAGACGTAAAAAAGAAAAATGACCAACTGTTTATCAATTATTGATCCACAACGGTGCCACGTCATAATAACTAAATGACAATGTCACAAAATTATGTTGTGATGACAAATGGCAAGAATTTGACTTTTACGGTTGTCACAGCATAACTAGTTATGTTTCCATGATGAAAGATTGGTCCTCGGATTATGTTACAGTTACGTAACTGTCGCCTATTGCTTCTAATTTGTTTTGTTATACATTCAAGGAAATATTTTAAAATGCTATGAATTTGAATGTTTCCTCATGGTTTGCTGAGGAGACGTGCTGTTACTAAACCACCATATAATAAACAGCTCCTGAGAAACCGCCTACAAACTGATATCTTGGTGTTTTGCGTTGACAACACTGTCTTCAGAACATGTACAATCCAGTGATTTTTGATCTTCATCTTTAATAATAGATCGAGGTTTGCACTCGCTTCTGATTATTACAGTATTAAATTAAACAGCATAAATATTTTATGTGAGATCACGAGATCTTCAAATCATCCCATTTTAAATGGTCGGATATGTTTGTTTTGTACGTCTGAGGTTTCTCAGTTTCATACTAATGCTCTTCTCGACTGATGGCGTTTGTAGAAGCTCAGAAAGTTTCTCTTGATGAAACAGCGACGTTTGACTGTCACGACTCAAAGACTCCAGCAGGATTGCAATCGTCTCTAGAGACCACAGAAAGTTTGCATGCATATTTAGCAGCAGGTTTTAT
>NW_015506243.1:295455-328196 GCF_001515645.1 Sinocyclocheilus grahami | reverse complement strand
ACTACACTACATGAACTGTTTAAAAATAAAGACCCTCACACACATCAGATAGCTCTCTCTTCTTCACTAAATGCACACACACACACACACACACACAAACACACACACACACAATACTACACTACATGAACTGTTTAAAAATAAAGACCCTCACACACAGATAGCGCTCTCTTCTTCACTATATACACACACACACACACACACACAAAATATGGCAACAGCATTTTATGTTATTATTGATTTAGCTTAAGTTTACAGTAACAATGTGTATTTGTAATTGATACAATGTTACACCATATAATTTATATAATAACACCAAATTACTAAATTCACTTTTGTACCTTTGACAATCACCATAAACAAATAAAAAAATTTTTTTTCACAAGCCTGTGTTTATTGATTTATGATGTAATGCCATATCAGCAGCAATGGCTATATTAATGCCAAAATCAACAGTTTTATTATTACTCCACAAACCTATAAATTAATATATAAAAGGTGCACAGTGTTAAAGACAAAACACTATTATATGAACAAATATTACACTAAAATAATGCATATTAAAAAACAAAAAAAACTTTTCATTTTAATTTAAATTTAACTTTTTAAATTTTTCACTTTAATTTAACAACATAAAATGCAACATAAACCTCAGTCTAGATAGCTGACAAGAAGAGAGAGAGAGAGAGAGAGAGAGAGAGAGAGATAAGAAACAATTATTTAAAAGAAAGACCATCAAAGGTGAAGTATCCAATTTAGATTTTATACATTTAACAATATTTTACTGTAAAATTGCATCAAATGTCCTGTCAGACAGTTTTTCACCGTATAAGGAAACCTACCGTAAACCAATTAACTGTAGCATTTTACAGTATTTTACTGTTGATTTTCTAGGCTTGGTTTTCTCTATAAAAACTGTAACTTTTCATTTATTTCTTTTTATTTTCTTGAAATATGAGCTGGACAAGTTCTTGACAGGTTCACCCAACACCCCATTGGTTTTCTTTGGCCTGCGTGAGTCTGGGGGGCGATTTATTCTCCTCCGTGAAGGAGCCAGAAAGCAGTTATGACTGAACAGTAATATCGATATGCGGTCAGCACCGCCAACACAAGCAGACTGATAAATATGACAACATGTTAAAACAGACAAACTCCATTTAAATGAACACACACAGTCAATACTGAGATGAATAAAAAGCCAGACACACAAAATAACACCACGCCGTCGTCAATAAGACCCTCTGGACAACGTGCTCAGCCGGGTAATGCTGTTCTGGATCTGTGAAAGGTTTTAAAGCTAATAAAACATGCTGCAAATACTCTCATGAAACATTAATGAGCTTTTCGTGCATATTAGTATCTGTTATATCTTTACCATGTATTTACCATTTAATAAAGGCATTATATACTTGAGAATGTGCGGTGATATTTACTCTACTGTGCAACAATACAATAGTCACATCGTTTAAAAAAAAAATATATATATATATGTACCATGGTAAAATAATGTTTATTTTCATATTGCATAATAATAAACAATTTTTGAGCTGCCTATTGGGCCATATCTGCTTTATTTAAAAAATAAAAAAATAAATAAATACATAAGAGCGGGTGTGCCATTTTTTACTTGAATGTGCGGTACTTCCGGTGTCTTTGGCTTCCAGTTATTTTTAGTTAAACAGTGTTGTGCTGCTTGATATTGCAAACTGATATTTGTTATTATTTTATTTTAATGTATTATCATAAACACTGTCTGTAGCGCAAAAAAAAGTATAGTGCACTTTGTTAGCATTCTGATTATTAGGGATGCACCGATACCACTTTTTCCAGTACTCGCCCGATACGATACTTTTATTTTTGCTACTTGTCGATACCAAGTACCGATACCGATATTTTTATTGCATTTGTAAATTTTTAAATATTGGGTACCAGAAGGGTGTGTATGATGTTAGTTGGTTAACTTCCGTTATCAAATAGATACAGTCAAACCAAAATGTATTCAGACACTCACATTTTCTCACATTATCACAGTTTATTCGCTATAGTTTAGAAAATGGTAATAAAATATGACAAGAACTCTTTAACAAGAGTTAAACTGTGTCAGAACAAATTCATCTTGATAATGTCAGATAATTTTGATAGAAAGGTATGTAATAGATTACAATCAACCAAAAAGTAAACTATGAATACTTTGTCGGGCAACCTTTAGCCTTCATTACAGCCTAGTCTCCTGGGCATGCTGTCATCCAGGTTCATGCAAACCTCAACTTCAGTTTTTTTCCCAGACTCGGTCTGAATAATTTTTGGACCCAAATTTGTATCCACTGTCATTAAGAACATTTATTCTAATTTAGTTAAAATTTTATAATTTTTGTTGTGTGTTTCTTTCATTTTAATTTATTTTTTAATACCGTGTATCTATATAGGTTTTAGGTTTCATTTATTTAATTACAAAAAGGATACATATTTTGTATACTTTTTATAGACATCCAAAAGCATACAGAATATTTTTTAGCATGCTAAATATTTTCTTCAAACAGGCGATTATTATAGTATAGTAGATGTTTCACCGCTGACAGATGTTTTGCAATCGGTTCCTTTCATATCAATGGCAGTTGCTTGGCTGCAGCATGCTTCCCTTGACCTGGACACCACCATCTTTTTCTATGCACGTTTTTTAAACACCAATCAACTGAGTTGTGCTACATGTGATTAATCACTGCTGCAATTAAATGATGTCATAACAGAGCTTAATTGGCTGACCCCTCGCTAGCATCTACCATTAATTGTAATGTCAAAGATTTCAGATAGTCTTTTAAAACTGCTGTTAAAATCTGCTTTTCTAAGTCGGTGTGTGCCAAAACTAGTTGAGAACCAAACTAGTTAAAGAAATCATAGTGGAAGCAAACTGGTATTAGTTATAATAAACGTTTAATTAGAGCTGTAGAATTTGTCGGGCAACCTTTAGCCTTCATTACAGCCTAGTCTCCTGGGCATGCTGTCATCCAGGTTCATGCAAACCTCAACTTCAGTTTTTTTCCCAGACTCGGTCTGAATAATTTTTGGACCCAAATTTGTATCCACTGTCATTAAGAACATTTATTCTAATTTAGTTAAAATTTTATAATTTTTGTTGTGTGTTTCTTTCATTTTAATTAATTTTTTAATACCGTGCATCTATATAGGTTTTAGGTTTCATTTATTTAATTACAAAAAGGATACATATTTTGTATACTTTTTATGGACATCCAAAAGCATACAGAATATTTTTTAGCATGCTAAATATTTTCTTCAAACAGGCGATTATTATAGTATAGTAGATGTTTCACCGCTGACAGATGTTTTGCAATCGGTTCCTTTCATATCAATGGCAGTTGCTTGGCATCTACCATTAATTGTAATGTCAAAGATTTCAGAAAGTCTTTTAAAACTGCTGTTAAAATCTGCTTTTCTAAGTCGGTGTGTGCCAAAACTAGTTGAGAACCAAACTAGTTAAAGAAATCATAGTGGAAGCAAACTGGTATTAGTTATAATAAACGTTTAATTAGAGCTGTAGAGTATGGAGGAACATGAAATGCATGCAAGGTCAAAAAACAATTTCATTGTCTTATGCATTTATTTTTACCTTATTTGCTCAACGACTCCCAAACGATTTGCTCAACGATTAATTTTTCAAAAACGTTTCTTTTGCGTGACGCTACTCTGCGGTGATTGGTCTGATTGGTCTCATCCTCATTTAATCTCGCCTGTGATGCCTGATAAAGCAGCGTTTGTGAGCGCAGTGCTGCTTTTTGTACAGCGTTACCGGGGAAACAGATATTTTTACCGCTCCAAAAGTGGCACCTAGTGGCAAAGAATGAATTTGCGTTTTCAGTCAGACCAGCGCGAAAAGACCAACAAGTGGGCGGGCAATATGCTAATGTTTCATGTTGACGTCAACATGAAACTGTTTGGGACTCCTTTTAATGATTCAGAGTCTACCCTTTATTTTGAGAGACAATAACTTTATACACGGTGCACTTTCAGATTTAAAACTTTGCAGGATGTTTTCATTCACTTAGAGCTGTTACACACTGCATGAAAGGTATTTTTCAAAAATCCATAATAGGGGCACTTTAAAAACATGCAGGATTATTGTGATGGTTTTATCAGCTGTTTGGACTCTCATTCTGACGGCACCCATTCACTGCAGATCATCCATTGCTGAGCAAGTGATGGAATGCTACATGTCTCCAAATCTGATAATTTTGGGGTGAACTATTCCTTTAAATGGTAGAAGGCTCTGCAAGGAAACAATGTCTAATTGTAGTTTTCGTATGGATGGATGGATTTTCAATTAATCCATTTCCGCATATTGAACACCCGTTTTTGTCAAAACACAAACTCTTTGTTTGCACACAGACACTCACATTGTGTGAGTTCGTCTTCATTTCATCACGGCAGCCTTATGGATGTTACAGCAGATCGACATGAGATGCAGTGGATCTTCACACTGATGATCTGAGTTGGTCTGCGGGTGTTCCAGATCAATACGAGCCGTTTCCCTCCGTTCTGCATCTAACTTAATTTGCTGATCTCCGCTGAGCTGCGTTTTAATGCCTGTATTTAGCGCATGCGGTCGGCTGCGTTATATAACCTCACACAGGTCACTCCAGAGCCCTGAGAGGGAATTTTCTCTCTAATAAAACTCATTTAGGAGGCAGTCTGAAGTTTGGTTTATGTAACTCCATTGAAAAGGAATTTAACCGTGCACTCGGCCGGCGTCCCGTTGTGTATCGATGGCCTTGTTTTTCGGGCGTTAAATTCGAGTCGTTGCTTCTCGGCAGGTGAGCGGCCGCGTCGCTCTGAATGGAAGGTGAGATCATCTATTATTCATGAATTTCCCCTGCAGGTGTCACAGGTGAGACGTCCTCTCAGTTTCCAATCACTGGAGAACAAATGAAGCCGCCTCACAGCCTCATAGTGAACTGAGTCATGAGCATGACAAGAGGTTAAAGACTCTCAAAACTACTGAGCGCAGAATCCAGCGTGCTTCGCTCACATCGGACTGTATGAGAGAGGAAATCTAGATGGTTTCTATAATTACACTGACTGCGAAATATCTGACTGATTTTAGCACCATGGACGTCCACTTAGACTTATGCTCTCCTATACTCACATAATAACCTCTCCCTTCTAAGTATGACCTGAACCATTTGAGTACCATCCCAGAAAAAAATATATAGAATTTTGTTTAAGAAATAAAATAAACTTTCACTGAAATAAAATAAACTATAAAAACAATTTTAAAAATTCGGTTGACAAGGACAAATTAATTTTCATTTAATTTCACTTCATGTACTAAAATATGTCTAAACTAAAATATTAACACTAAAAAAAACAAAATTAAAATTAAAAACAAAAACAAATATGAAACAAAAAAACTAAAATTATATGGACATAACTAAAATTAACAATAAGAATGATTAAAAAAAAACAATAAAACTGCTAAAAATAAAATGCTAAAGACTGTTAATATGGTCATGTCATGCCCTGAATAATGAAAAACTACTATTAGTTGTTACTCCAACTTCTAATGCGGGAATATGAGTTATTTTGCTTTGTGAAGCTTCAGGTTTGTGTGATTTTTTTACACCGACCTAACTTGACTAATGTGTACTTTTTGTCCAAATAAATGTAGATATACTGAAAAATCATTACACACTCTGAACATACAGATCTGATTTCATTGTTTGTTTGTTTTTTTTGTTTTTTTAATGACAGTCCGGAGATTCAGTCTTAAATAATCCTCTTACATTTACTGTAAACATTTAGCAGATGCTTTTATCCAAAGCGAGTGACATAATTGAGGGATAAAGTGTAAGTGCATAACATGACAGACTTTCAGGACTGTTCAGACAAAAACAGATTGAGAATTAATACTTTACATGTTAAAAAATATTCAGTTAAGCACTTGCTCTTGGTGCATAAAGAAGATCTGTAAAGTTGCAAAGACTAAAGTCTCAAATCCAAAGAGATATTCTTTATAAAAGTTAAGAGTGAACCACGCCTACCTAAAACGGCTCATTCTAACACGCCCCCACATGTCTACCTCACTGTGTGGGAAGATTTGCATAACGCCGTCCAAATGTTCACGCAAAGAAAGAAGGCGTAACTTTTATTCTCGCTGTAGTATTGTTGTTGCCGCCGCCACCATGTCGTGAAGATGCTGTGTTTTGTTGTGAAAGCGAAACTACTTTCATGCCTGGAGCTGATCCGTGCTGGTTGCTTAGGAAATACAACAACTTTGCGCTGTGCATTAAACCAAATACACTAAATAATGTTCTTTTTAGCAACATCATATGACCCCTTTGAATCATTTATGTCTCGCCTGGTGTGACGACCATGACAACTGGTGTTTTGCAGAATCAGTCAGAAATCTTAAGGCTGTTGGGCTCCAGTGAGTTCATGACTACCCATAATGCACTGCGTGGCTGTCAGGTGAGGGTGCATTTGGGACGTGCCTTGGCTCTGGGAGTAAAGACTGTTCACAGATTTAAGGAGGAGAACAAAGGTCAAACCCAGGAGAACAGAACCTCATGAGCTCATGCAATCTCAGTCAGTAAATTATAATTATGGCAGTGTAAAAGCAATAATCAGATGATCTAAGGCTTCTCTCAAATTTATGACCAAACATGCTTCCAGTAACGTCAATAAAACATTCGTTCAGAGTCATTTGGCCTTTAATAATGTTCTGAAAATGTTACCACAAATATCATATTTATACATCATACATTCATGGGTTACTACTTGTTTCAGAATGTTCAGAGAACATTCAAAAGTAACATTTGCATAACGTGGTTAAACAACGTTTTCCCTTAAAGAAAGACATTTTTAAAACACAAAAAAAAAAGTTCAGAGAACATTCTGCAGGAAGTTTTCACAACCCAATAGGAGCGTTAGTAAAACGCCATCACAACATATTTTTTGTTAGCTGGAAACTTACCTTGTTTTGGTGTAAGTACCAGGAAAGGAGATGTTAGAATCACGGTGGATTTCAGTATGAACTAGTCATGAAAATGAATCTGATCTGAGCTCATTCCACACCAAAACAATGCCCTGTGTGCACATGGTATTAAGATGTGTTTTGGGCGAGCACAAGCAGATGAGGGAGACACATTCTCGCTTGCACTGTTTTAATCTATCTTTTTTATCCACTTTGGACTTCTTTCAAGGGTCCATGGGCAGATGTTTGTATGGGCTTTTTCTGATCTAAAGGACATTTTTGGTGGTTTTTGCTCAAAAAGTTTTTTGTTTTGTTTTTCCAATCAATGCATTTTATAACTATTTGTGCTATTAAAGCAGGCTGTTTGTCTGTTGTTGTAACCTAGTTCCTTTTTATTTATGGATTATTTATGGATCTATTATGGATTAGAAATCCATAATAGATAAGGGATTTTTTCCCTTGTGATTGTATATATGCCAAAACTAAAGCACGCATTTACTCAATGATTCTAATATTAAATTTAATGTCACAATTGCCTTTATAACTCATAATAATATTAACTCACTGTATCTCACATTTAAAAAAAGTACCTTAATTAAAGCTATTCAACAAAGTCTCATGCCGTTCAAAACAGCTTGAGGAAGCAATCAGGATGCAGAATTGTAATTGATAATTAATCTAAAATATATGAAAATATTTCAATTTATCTAAAGGGTTTAGACAGCACAAGGAGAATAGTGGACATAAAAAAAATTGTAAAACCATTAAAGGCACACCATGCTAGAGCAAATCCATGCATGTCATAAGCTGTCAATGTTGAAGTCAACATCTAGAGTCTTAAAACTGTGCAAATAAATAAACAAACACATTTTGTGCAGCCAGAGAGAGACACAGACAGTCTAGACAATGGATGCTGGTTTAATCATCATGTGTAAATGGAAAAAAAGTTCAGCAAACTACAACATCTCACAGCTGTCTCCTACTTGTTATTCGCAGGGATTTGTCATCCAGAGAAAGTATAAGTTCATGAACACCCTCTAGTAGCTCTCTGCGCTCCACAGCTTCAGCTTTCACTCCTCATCTTTCTCCAGCTCTCTGGGGGAGTCCGGGAGGTCGAGGGACACAAAAGTCAGAAAACCCTCCAGAATCCTTCAGAGCCAGCGCCGTCTTCAAGAGCGACCCTGTCCTCCTGAACCTCTGCACTTATTCAATCCACACATCCTCCTGAAAACCAGCAGATGAAGCCCAATGAAGGCCAATTTCCAGATGTTTTCCAGAAAACGCTGGCAGGACTGACTGTGGAAAGCGAGCAGGTAAATGAGAGAGAAGCGACTGTAATTGTCCCAAATGCTCACACTTTAACGTGAGGATAGAAAACATCCTCTGAATGTGTGCGTCCTTCAAACACTGAGGCCTGAAATACAATCCTGCACATTCAGCATATTCATGCAAACAATAATTATACAGAATAATTAGCGGAGTGTTTGCTTAGGCAAGCACTGCCATTACTGGTGCTCATACTTATTGATTTGAACTCTAACCCAAAGAAAAATCTAATGTGAGAACATTGCTACTTCAGCAATAACAAAACAGGGCGAATATCTATGTATTTTTTTGTGATCGATGCAAGTTATTATTATTATTATTATTATTATCGTGAAGTTGAAGTAATACTAGCATTGGTACAATAATAATAATAATAATAATAATAATAATAATAATGTCATCATTATTAATATTTTTATTATTATAACAACATTACAGCAATTCTAAAATAATAAATAATAAAAAAGTAAAATATAAGTTTAAAAAAAAAAACATTGTTAAATCAAATAAAAATATAAAAAAATAATGATTTCATTTTTCATAAAATAAAATAAAATCAAATAATTGAAATAAATTAAAATATACAAATTTGAACTTATTTTCATTTCAGCTAGTTTCAAAGATAACATTTTGCATTTTCATTTAGTTTAGCTTGATGTGAAATAACTCAAACTAAAATAAATAAAAATAAAAACTATACAGAAATTTAAGAGCAACAAAAAGTAACTAAAGTGATAAACATGGCTAACAAAAAATACTAAAACGTTAACTAAAATTAACATGAAAGCAGAAAACTAAAAAAATACTTAAAAAAACGATATTTATCTCAGTTATACTAAAATAACACCGATTTAGTTTAACTTGATATACTAAAATAAATACAACTAATATTGAAATAAAAATAGCAAAAATATATAGACATATATATATAAAAAATAATAATAAAAATGAGGAAAAAATACTAAAACTTCACCTAAAATGAAAATAAATAAAATGCTTGTACTCTCTTTAGAAGAAGAAAATTTAGTATTATAGCATCAATTCCAAACGTTTGTATTAGCATCTCAAGGCCAGAGCCGTTGTGTATTTGCAGAAAGGCAGCAGACTCATTTATCCAGCAGAAGTAGTTTTGCCCAGTTTCAGTAATGATGTGAGCTCCGGCAGACTCTGAGGACTGCAGCTCTGTTCTGCTTCACCGGCTTTGCTGGAGAAACACCTGACCTCTCCATAACCTCAGCTAATATCTGACTGTGTTATTTTGTGCGTAACCCATTTGTAATCGATTCATGTTCTCCTGTTGCTTTTGCCTTCAGTGAGACTCTACCGTCATCCAGCTCTCTCTCTAATCCCTCTGGGTTTTTCCGCCTGCGTTTTTCGTTTAAGTCTCATCTCTCTGTCCTCAGTCGTGTATCTGCTGCTCTCTAATGCTGTATGACTGCTCACTCTGGCTCTCTAACACACCAGACTCACGGAAACACACTTTACAGCTTAGCCTGTGCTTCGCTCATACATACATGTGAAGGCCAGGTTTGCCCGGAAAAGATAAAGCAATACTGGATTGGTGTGGAAAAATGTAATAATTGCACAGTCTCATTCAAGGCCGTATCCATGTTTTGCACTTTGCTGGGGACCAACTTGGAATGAATGTTCATTTCTTTTAATGCGGTGCGCTGTCGCCCTTTCTACGTAAAAATCAGTCAAATCATGTAACGTGAATATCATATACAGTCTCTTGCTCGAGACAAAAAAAAACAAGTTGAAAGTTTATAAGAGACACTGTTTCTCAAGCGCTTTCCGTGAGCGCGATTCAGTTTGTATGGTTTTTATACCATCCCTTTTCTTTTATCGTACGGACTTGTGTTTAAGCAACGCATAGTCAGCAGTATGTAAAACCACCTCATTATCAGAGAGCCAATGTGTTCCTGCACATCCGTACCTGACAGTCTGACGCGGGAACGGCCGACACTAATAACAAAGAAGTAGAGAAAGAATGTTCCTCTACCTGTCAGTGTGCGATCTGAGGGTAATGCATGAGCAATGAGGGGTGTGTGTGTGTGTGCGTGTGTGATAGCATTAAAAAAAGGAATAGTGCCGCAATCATCTTGTTGCAGCTTCGGCTCACTGACCGTCCTGACAGATTTCTCAGCACACACACACACACACACACACACACACTGAGTTCAGTCTCGGATTATATTTGGAAAGCCATAAATCAAACGGGAGACATACCCCTGTCCCTTCGATATTCAATTCGGTTTTCGGTTATTGTTGTGCCTGTGCATCTCATCCGTGTATAAGCATTCATAAAGACTCCTGATTCGATGACACGGAGCGTGTCGCTGTCAAACAATGCGTCCCCATCATTCTTCATTAGGCCGGGTGTCGTGGTGTGGGTTCAGGCGCTGTGCTGAACTGAACCCTATTAGAGGCACGTCTGAGAGAGTGTTCAATCAACCTCGTGTACACTAGATTACAGTGCACTGTATTAGGGCATGTCTGTCTTTCACAGGCCAATAATGGTCTCTTTATGGCTCTAAATGGTGTAGAGTTAAAAAGTGGGGTGTAAAAGAGGTGTTGGAAAGATTTTATACTATGTGGACATGAATCAGAGTCATGGCTACTACATACAGGTGCATCTCAATAAATTAGAATGTCGTGGAAAAGTTCATTTATTTCAGTAATTCAACTCAACAAAATCATCACAATTAAAAGAACCAAAGACTTAAACTACTTCAGTCTGTGTGCACTGAATTTATTTAATACACGAGTTTCACAATTTGAGTTGAATTACTGAAATAAATTAACTTTTCCACGACATTCTAATTTATTGAGATGCAACTGTACTTTTTAAAAGAGTACTTAATATGGAAATAATATACGTTAAAAGAATATACTTGAATGTGGATATTTTCAGACACTTAATTGCATGCTAATTGCAATTAAATTATGTTTTTATATTTATATTAAATGCAATTAGCTGAACTTAAAAGTGCTTTTTTTGCCCACTGAAGTATAGGACTTAAGTGTATTTTTTAAATTTCATAGCTTGTATTGTCTTTGAAATGGTTAGCTTAATCAACTATATGTATGCATTAAATGTTTGCAATAATGCTGCAATTTAGTAAATGTTAAAATATATTGACTTTAAGTTTAATTTTGGAAAATTCAGTTACAATTATAATCAAGCACTTTACATGTGCTTTAGTATGTTAAGCAGCATATCAGAATAAGTGTACTTCTTTAAAAGATGATACAAGACACATCAAATATACGAAATATACTTTAAATTAAAACGTTTAATTTGACATCATTACAAAGGACACTTTTTAAAAGTGTACTTAAGTGTGTTCAGAAACAGTCATGAAAGAGCCTTTTATTTTGTTAATATATGCAAGCATACTTTTTACCATCTATTTTATTTTAGCTAGTTTCCATGTTTTCCAATTTCACATTTAATCTAACTTACTAAATGACTAAATTCATATATATATATATATAGTACCTCAATTATACTAAAATAACATTGAATTCATGCCAATGTGTGTACAATAATTAATGGATCAGTATGTGAAGCATGTGTGTTGTGTTGGTGCTGTTACTGTATATGGTGAAATTTAATCTCACCGTTCGCATTGATCAGAATCTCACGGTCAATATTATAACATGCGGCGTGCTCACACTGTTGTTATATTTGTCTCATATGATTAATCTCTGGGCATAAACTCACTCTGGCACTATGTGACTGGAGATTCGGCTGGGGTTGGTCAAATCTCTCCAAGGCATTGATGGTGTTTTGTAGTATAAATGAATGGTGTGTGTGGGCCTGTAGTCATATTACTGCAGTAATGGCAAGTAATGCACTGGCCGCTGTGAGAATAATATCAGCATTTCTCCTGTTTTTGCTCTCCTTCCCTCATATCATGTTATTTTTACTCCACATTGATATTTTGGATACTTATCCCCAAGGAAAGACACAAACAGACAGACAAAGAGAAGATTTTAAACGAATGCAATATGGAGATGAACAAGCTGTAGTCAGCCAGAATAGCAATGCGGTCACAGAGCGCGCGCGCGCGCGTGTGTGTGTGTGTTGCACTGGCCGCTGTGAGAATAATATCAGCATTTCTCCTGTTTTTGCTCTCCTTCCCTCATATCATGTTATTTTTACTCCACATTGATATTTTGGATACTTATCCCCAAGGAAAGACACAAACAGACAGACAAAGAGAAGATTTTTAACGAATGCAATATGGAGATGAACAAGCTGTAGTCACCCAGAATAGCAATGCGGTCAGAGCGCGCGCGTGTGTGTGTGTGTGTGTGTGTGTGTGTGTGTGTGGCCGTTAGTCTGGTGTCATACTGATGTAAGCAAACCATTCTGTCACTGGAAGATCAGAGAAATTGCTTTGATGGACAGCGATGGGACTGAAAGAGGCTGGACCTACAACAGAGAAAGACACAAGAGCTTCATAAATGATGTATTCTCTGTCCAAACACATCTCCTCCATCTCTTTTCGTCTCTTTAAATCTCAAGTGTCATTTTTTTTCTATCTGTCATCTTTTACTCCATCTCATGTCAGGCCAAACCTGTACAAAATGTAATTTGTTCATGCATTCAGTTCAAAACTCAGTTTTTCATGGGGTGAATCTCACAAATTACGATTACAGGGCAGATTATGAATTGATAAAGACTTATTTTGTGCATTTTCTTGCACTATACTATGTTATGAGCTCAAAACACTTGTACCATAGTGCATGATTTGTAAATGAACACATTTTTGATGTTTGCAACACATAACTAGCTCCATATGTTTGGCTATTCTTATGAAGTAAACTTGCTCGGTAGCGCACCCGGTAAATGTGTTTTTATCTCACATGTGCTTTTCTTGACACTATCGGTTCAGTTTAGAGTAGAATTTAGTGTATGTGGTGCTTTATTCCTTTAAAATGCATGAAACACACTACAGTCTCCAGGCTTACAGCGTCCCAGATAGTAATATTTTGAATGATTCAGGAAAGCTGAATCACTGTTTGGCCAAATGAGATTTCGGGTATTGAGATAAATGTTAAGATCATGACTTGTTGGTTAGTACTACAGTTAATCACCATGCCATGAGAGTATATTAGCACCATTTGTTCTTTGCTTTTTGGCATCTGAAGAAGTGTTTGGACTTGGAAATGGTGAGGAATGAACAAGCAGATAAAGTACCAACTTCTTCTAAAAGTTTATTTGGTTCAGCTTTGAGGTGTACACTACTATATTCAAGACCTGAAACCAGGGCTGCAGGATCAGTCGTATTTTAATCATGATCACGATTTATGCTTCTCTCAATTAAGTAAGCATAATTATCTGTGACATTTGCGTTATCATTTATTGGTAAAAAAAAGGTCCAGGAGCTTTCATGCAACCGGTTGCCAGATGTCAAGTGAAAAAAATCCCCCTATTAGAGCTTTTCTTTCTCACCAGTCTTACTTTTCCCCCCAGAATTTGTAATTTACATCTAAAATTATAATAATAAAAAATAAATAAATGTAATCGTGACTTTATGTTGCACAGGTCTGACTATACTTTTCATAATTAGGAGATATAAACTCAGAATCCTGACTTTTTCCCCTCTGAGTTGCATGTTTATATCTCACAATTCTGAGTTTATTTTTCATTTATGCTGAGCCGCAGCATAAATGGCTGCCCATGCTCCGGGTGTGTGTGTGTTCACTGCTGTGTGTGTGCACTTTGGATGGGTTAAATGCAGAGCACTAATTCCGAGTATGGGTCTCCATACTTGGCCACATGTCACTTTCACTTTCATAATTTTGAGAGACAAAAAGTAAATTGTGAGACAAATGTGTTTATTTATATGAAAAATATTATCAGGAAACTACATGAGTTAAAGCAAACCGTATGCGTTGACGTTTTCTTAACTTTTGCATAGGTGCAAGTGCAATAATTCTGCTGAAATAAAAAAAATGCATTTTTGAAAATTGTGATTTATAATAATTTGTGAGCAAAATAATTGTGATTTTCAGTTTAACCAAATTATCATTGGAGCCCTAGCTGGAAACTTAAAATTCTGACAAAAAATTAAAAATGCCACATAACTTTTGATTTTATGGGCTCTTCGAGTAAACGTGCATATCTTGTATTTACGTAAGTGCATTTGTAATTACACTTTTGTAATGAAGTTGTAATTCAGCACATTTACAATCTATTAACGTTACATTTAATATTGAATAACACACTACAGTTAAAATCATAATCACGTACTTTACATGTGCTTTAGTATGTTAGTCAACACATCAAAATAAGTGCACTTCTTTAAAACATGACAATCAAATTTTAATTTGACGTTATTACCAAGGTCACTTTTTAAAAGTGCACTTAAGTGTACTCATTAAAAGTGTCTCTCTTAAGTCACTTAAGTGGCCTTTATGTCATTAATATTATATTACAAGATCTGAGGTACATAATAAGTACACTTCCTATATTCTGGTGGGAGACACACAGACACAGACACAGTGATACGGACACTGAAGCATCCCAGTGCTGATGGACTAATCATGTGTAGGAAGCTGTTTGCTTGTCTTCCAATCTGAATATAATGATAGTCTGGTAAACGGCTTCCAGAAACTCTCAAATCTGATGTCTGCATTAGATGTGAGTGGCACTTTGCAACATGGCAAAATACGTTGTTCTAAACCGTAATAAATGAAGCTGTCTGCATAAATAGTTGGCCAACACGCCTTGAGTTGAACATGATAATTTTATTTTCTGCAAGGTCTGATTACTACATGATAATCATGATGTGTCTGGCCTCTGTACACAGTATTTGCTAACTAAAAAAATATATTTCTACCTGACTGTGCCCTTAAATTTAGTGTCTTGGTGTAACCTAAAATACAAGAACAAATGTGTATTTTAAATCCATTCTTATATGTCAAATGTTGCATTAAATTAAACGCGACATTTCTAAGTGATGTGCACGCATTCGTTCTGCTTGAGTTCAGTTTGGCCAGAACATTTTTTTACACACAATTTCACTCAAGAACGAGCCTTAATACTAGTGTTGCTTGAAATATTGATTTGAGTTCAAATTATTTATGTGAGAAGAAAGTCAAAAACTCAGTCCTAATGTGTATTTTGTCATAATAGCCTGTACATGTATTATCCCACAAGCATCTGCAGCCGACAACAGGCCAAGAAATCCAGCTTTAGGCACCATTGCATTAGAGAAGCCTGACCCAGCACAACTTAAATTAAATCAAGGACTCAATACTAAAACGAGAGGTTTCATTTAGATAACATGCATGCAATCATGAAAATAACCAGCTCATCATGCGTGTGCACTGAATAGTGTGCAGTGCACTATACTAGTATTCTAGATTCTATTAATCAAATCTTATCTGTCTGGCATGTTCCCTCGAGATACACACACACACACACACACACACACGCACGCACGCACGCATGCACACACACACACACGCACGCACGCACGCACGCACGCACACACACACACACACACACACACACACGCGCGCGCGCACGCATGCACACACACACACACAGCCAGTCCATAATGAGACTGCATTATCTTTGAATGTTCTGTCAGCGCTCATGTTCATACTGACAACTAGAAGAGCTCCTCACACACACTGCTTAGACATCTCAGTCCCACAAAATTAGCTGCCACTCTATTATTCCATCATTTTTGTTCTCCAACTTTCTTCCTTAGTTTTTTTCCCCCCACTTTTTTCGCTCGTCTTTTGTTCATTGATTAGCAGTGTTGGGGAAAGTTACTTTTAAAAGTAATGCATTACAATATTGCGTTACTTAGTTACTTTTTATGGAAAGTAATGTTACGTTACTTTTGCGTTACTTTTTAAATCTGGACAGGGCTTGCTTGTTTGTTTTTAAAATAAAAATTTTTATTTTTAGCAAATATAAAAGCCTTTCACAGAACTGGATCATCGAAGGTCAGAAGCAAAGACATTGGTTAATAGAATGGGATTAAATACATAAAGCATATTTGTGTTGTTTAACATTTAATTATTGCAGGTTCGCATCATATTCTGAGTTGCACTATTTTTATTCATTTTGAGGAATACTGCATCTGTGTTTTTTCTTGTGTGTGAGTGAGATGAATTAATGCATATTCATATTTATTTTAGAACTACAGTAACATCTTCTGATTTCTCTCAACATGGGGACAGGAGAGCCGTCAATCAATAAATTGGAAAAAAAAAGTAACTTGCATTATATTTTTGAAAAAGTAACTCAGATATTCTCTTGTAAATTAAAAAGTAATGCGTTACTTTACTAGTTACTTGAAAAAAGTAATCTGATTACGTAACTCGCGTTACTTGTAATGCGTTACCCCCAACACTGTTGATTTGTTCTTTCTCTCTGGTGGATCTGCTGGATGCCGTTGCAGGTTCACGACCCTGCAGGTAAATCACAGTGTGACGACTCTGAATGTGTAAGTGCTCTGCGTGAGCGTTTTAGAGTCTCCTCGCACCTGAGCGACGCTTCAGTGTCACACCTGCTGTTACTGAGAATAAATTCAATGTTTAAGAAATCTAACACTCCCTATGTCAAGAAGTCGAGTGACTCAAAGTCATTTGTGATCTTCATGCTTGATGATTGTTTTGTTTCGCACGCTGTGAAATCACGTTCGTGGTTTGACATTCATGTGGCGTGCAAAATATAGCTACACATTAGCCCCAGAAACTCTGCATGTTTGTGGTAAAATGATAATTTGATGTTATAAAAAATGTTAATTTGATCTTTGCTGATGTTTCAGCATAAACATCCCCGTAGTGTAGTGGGACGAAATCACAAAGAAATAAACATGTCATTCTTCACCACACAATCAAATGTAGAAAACAAGCCAAGCTCATTGGGAAAACGTGCCATGGAGCCATTTCTGTAAAATAGTACGATGCTTTTGCATGTCCAAGTGGTGGCACTAAAAGCTTTTAGTTTTATTAAAAACCTATGGACATGAATTTGATATTTTTTGATGGTTGTCATCCATATTGTCACAGTTTTGGAAATGAAATGTCCACTAGGTTGTGGAAAAAAGGTTAGTGCTAGTTAATGCAGTATTTTATACGTTCTTATAAATGTATACTATATATACTGATACATGCTAGTTTGCTGTAGTTCAAGTATAATTAAAAAATTCTAAAGATTTTCAGCTTTTATGAACTTTTTATGGAATTTAATGTAGTAATAACATGGTGAAACTTTAAAAACATTTCCATCTTTGAACATTCTCATGCTGATAAAAAGGTATGGTTTTAGCTGAAAATTATTAAGTTATTAATGTTTTAGAAGCTTAGGTCAAAATTGACCCGGGAATGCAAAAGGTGTAAGCAGATTTTGTAGATTTCGATTGCACTGGAATACAGTCAGTCTTCTCTTTTAAAACAGTAATTCACTGCATTACAATTAAGCTGCCAAAAAGCAGCTTTCTACATTGAATCTATTACATCACAAAATGATTAACAGCAGCATTTGACTGAATATTATATTATTTTGTACATATATTGTGTAACATATTTTATATATCACTAGAAACAAAGACTTAAATGACTCAGGAATGAGTTGTTTCTGTTTCTGTTTCTATGTGAGATAAAATCACATTTGCAACCGTACTGAATCTATTACATCACAAAATGATTAACAGCAGCATTTGACTGAATATTATATTATTTTGTACATATATTGTGTAACATATTTTATATATCACTAGAAACAAAGACTTAAATGACTCAGGAATGAGTTGTTTCTGTTTCTTGGACCAATGTTATTTTAGTATCATTTATATGGATTTTAAGTTGCTTTTTGCAAGTTTTGCAACACTTTCAAAGTGAAATATCCAGTAAGTGACGCTAAAAGTGCATCCAGTTTCATCCAAAACAGATGAATGTGAATCTGGCAATGTTTTATTTTGCTGACTGTTGCATGAATCTCAGCAGTTTTGGAAATGAAATGTTAAAAAGTTAATGCTGTATGGCGTTTAAAAATAACATCGCAACTACACTAAACGTAACCGACAGTGTTAACAAAAGCAAACGTGAGATAAAATCACATTTGCAACCGTATCATTTTAGCTTGAATCTACAAGTCTTTGAGCTGTTACAGTATATTGTGACTCGTGTTTCATGTATTAGTGCTTCGCATCTCAAATGCAGTGCTGTACCGGGTGTGCTACTGAGCAAGTTACTATGTCAGAAAAGCCATACATTTGAAGCTTTTTTCGTGATGCAAACTTCAAAATGCTTAGTTTACAAATCATGCACTATATGGTAAAAGTGTTTTGAGATCATACAACATAGTATTATGCAAGGAAATGTGAGAAAATATGCCTTTATTATCTGCTCCTGTATTATATGTAGTAAGTGTTTTTGTAGTTTAGCAAAAAGGCAAGTAGAGGCACATTTTTCCAGCAACCCAATGAATGGCAAAAAAACATTCCATGAAAAAGACATTTGAAGCTTTTTTCGTGATGCAAACTTCAAAATGCTTAGTTTACAAATCATGCACTATATGGTAAAAGTGTTTTGAGATCATACAACATAGTATTATGCAAGGAAATGTGAGAAAATATGCCTTTATTATCTGCTCCTGTATTATATGTAGTAACATTATATGTATTATATGTACTAACCCTTTTTGAAACATTAATGCTGTTTGCATTCTGACGTAGACTCTGTTTTGATTCTAAGGTGAGATACCAGAGCTTTATCATGTATTTATCATGTATATTTATAGTTTGTAAGCACAGTCAGAGATATAAACATCTTAACCTGTATGTGGTCCAAAGTCCAGGCTTAAATTCCTGCTCTCGACTGCGGCCACCACTCATTTTGCTATTGAGATCCTTTTCATGTTTATGCATGAGTTTAGATGCTCATTCAGAGGGGTTTACGAATATGTGAATCTGTCTGTAAGCCGAGTCGTGTGTGTGTGGGTTGAGCTCCGAACACAAGAGGACACCGCAGAAGAACAACAGCGCTGCTAAAATGAGTTTGACATTGGCCCAGCGCTCAACCAATGGAGGGTGACAGATCCAATACCAGCAGGGTGTGTGTGTGTGTGTGTGTGTGTGTGTGTGTGTTTGGTAAAGTGGCAGGACTAAATGTTTTGTCAGGCCTCCGGCTCTGCAGTCACTGATCAGTATGAGTGGTGCATTTAGGAGTTGCGAGCGTCCCGTCACAACCGTCAAATCAGCCTTCCCGTTCCTCCCTCAAGCAGCACAGGGCATGAGATCTGTTCTTTTGGTAAACATTGGATTTTGAGTGATCAATAACAGTTTCAAGGATGTTGAATATTATACTTGCAGTGTGAGAGAAACTACTTGAAAAGTTGCTTCCCAGCTATCAAAATATACGTGAGCCTGGAGCACAAAAGCAGTGTTAAGTCACTGGGGTATATTTGTAGCAATAGCCAACAATACATTGTATGGGTCAAAATTATCGATTTTTCTTTTATGCCAAAAATCATTAGGATATTAAGTAAAGATCATGTTCCAAGAAGATATTTTGTGAATTTCCTACCGTAAATATATTAAAACTGAATTTTTTATTGTTAATATGCATTGCTAAGAACTTCATTTGGACAACTGTAAAGGTGATTTTCTCAATATTTAGATTTTTTTGCACCCTCAGATTCCAGATTTTCAACATTTTCAAATAGTTGTATCTCGGCCAAATATTGTCCTATAACAAACCATACATCATTGGAAAGCTTATTTATTCAGCTTTCATGTGATGCATACATCTCAATTTCGAAAAATTGACACTTATGACTGGTTTTGTGGTCCTGGGTCACATATTCTAAGAATGTTTTGGAAATGTTCTGTTTAAGTTATGAAAACGTTATTTCTGAATGTGGATCATTGTTTTAATAATCTTTTGTTGTACTTTAAAGAAATACACTTATTCTGATGTGTTTACTAACATACTAAAGCACATGTAAAGTACTTGATTATCATTTCAACTGTAGTGTGTTATCTGATATTACATTTAAAATTAAAGCAACAGTTCATCCAAAAATTAACATTTTCTGATTATGTACAGAAGACACTTATTTGTCGGCTGAGGTCATGTGGATTAATTTGCCTAAATATGGATTTTAGACCATTGAAAATGGTCCACGGTGAGCACCATTCACTTGCATATTCACTTGAATATTTTCCTCCAAAATCCTAATTTGTGTTCAGCTAAAGAAATAAAGACCTATACATCTCAGATGCCCTGGGGGTGAATAAATAATCTGGATATTTTCATTTTTGGATGAAGTATTACTTTAATATATTTTAAATGCACTAAATTACAACTTCATCATTGGAATGTGTAATTACAAATATATTTACGAAATCACTCTAAAGTTTAGCTAATAGCATTTAATATAAACCAATTTAAACCATAATACATTTTCATTTAACTGCAGTTAACATGCAAATAACTGTCTGAAAACATTAAATTCAGTTCTTAATGAAGTATACTTTTTCAAAGTGTATTATTTATGTAATAAGTGCTCTTTTCAAAAGTTCACTAAAGTGTACTTCTTTTTTTTTTTTTCAAAAAAGGACTGCTTATTTGGAAGTGAAACACTTTTAATACACATCTCACGTATTTACGAAGCAGGAATTTAATATGGATGCATCCCAACTATTATTAATAATTTATATTGTGCACCCCAAATCACAGTACCAACAGTACACTCTTAGAAAAAAAAGGTGTAACGCTGTCCCTGGAATGATACCCAGTAAAGATCATGTTCCAAGAAGATATTTTGTGAATTTCCTACCGTAAATATATTAAAACTGAATTTTTTATTGTTAATATGCATTGCTAAGAACTTCATTTGGACAACTGTAAAGGTGATTTTCTCAATATTTAGATTTTTTTGCACCCTCAGATTCCAGATTTTCAACATTTTCAAATAGTTGTATCTCGGCCAAATATTGTCCTATAACAAACCATACATCATTGGAAAGCTTATTTATTCAGCTTTCATGTGATGCATACATCTCAATTTCGAAAAATTGACACTTATGACTGGTTTTGTGGTCCTGGGTCACATATTCTAAGAATGTTTTGGAAATGTTCTGTTTAAGTTATGAAAACGTTATTTCTGAATGTGGATCATTGTTTTAATAATCTTTTGTTGTACTTTAAAGAAATACACTTATTCTGATGTGTTTACTAACATACTAAAGCACATGTAAAGTACTTGATTATCATTTCAACTGTAGTGTGTTATCTGATATTACATTTAAAATTAAAGCAACAGTTCATCCAAAAATTAACATTTTCTGATTATGTACAGAAGACACTTATTTGTCGGCTGAGGTCATGTGGATTAATTTGCCTAAATATGGATTTTAGACCATTGAAAATGGTCCACGGTGAGCACCATTCACTTGCATATTCACTTGAATATTTTCCTCCAAAATCCTAATTTGTGTTCAGCTAAAGAAATAAAGACCTATACATCTCAGATGCCCTGGGGGTGAATAAATAATCTGGATATTTTCATTTTTGGATGAAGTATTACTTTAATATATTTTAAATGCACTAAATTACAACTTCATCATTGGAAATGTGTAATTACAAATATATTTACGAAATCACTCTAAAGTTTAGCTAATAGCATTTAATATAAACCAATTTAAACCATAATACATTTTCATTTAACTGCAATTAACATGCAAATAACTGTCTGAAAACATTAAATTCAGTTCTTAATGAAGTATACTTTTTCAAAGTGTATTATTTATGTAATAAGTGCTCTTTTCAAAAGTTCACTAAAGTGTACTTCTTTTTTTTTTTTTCAAAAAAGGACTGCTTATTTGGAAGTGAAACACTTTTAATACACATCTCACGTATTTACGAAGCAGGAATTTAATATGGATGCATCCCAACTATTATTAATAATTTATATTGTGCACCCCAAATCACAGTACCAACAGTACACTCTTAGAAAAAAAAGGTGTAAAGCTGTCCCTGGAATGATACCCTTTACACATTTGTACCTTATTTACCCCAAATGGTGTACAGTGGGGAAAAAAAGTATTTAGTCAGCCACCAGTTGTGCAAGTTCTCCCACTTAAAAAGATGAGTTGATTATCATTTCAACTGTAGTGTGTTATCTGATATTACATTTAAAATTAAAGCAACAGTTCATCCAAAAATTAACATTTTCTGATTATGTACAGAAGACACTTATTTGTCGGCTGAGGTCATGTGGATTAATTTGCCTAAATATGGATTTTAGACCATTGAAAATGGTCCACGGTGAGCACCATTCACTTGCATATTCACTTGAATATTTTCCTCCAAAATCCTAATTTGTGTTCAGCTAAAGAAATAAAGACCTATACATCTCAGATGCCCTGGGGGTGAATAAATAATCTGGATATTTTCATTTTTGGATGAAGTATTACTTTAATATATTTTAAATGCACTAAATTACAACTTCATCATTGGAATGTGTAATTACAAATATATTTACGAAATCACTCTAAAGTTTAGCTAATAGCATTTAATATAAACCAATTTAAACCATAATACATTTTCATTTAACTGCAGTTAACATGCAAATAACTGTCTGAAAACATTAAATTCAGTTCTTAATGAAGTATACTTTTTCAAAGTGTATTATTTATGTAATAAGTGCTCTTTTCAAAAGTTCACTAAAGTGTACTTCTTTTTTTTTTTTTTCAAAAAAGGACTGCTTATTTGGAAGTGAAACACTTTTAATACACATCTCACGTATTTACGAAGCAGGAATTTAATATGGATGCATCCCAACTATTATTAATAATTTATATTGTGCACCCCAAATCACAGTACCAACAGTACACTCTTAGAAAAAAAAGGTGTAAAGCTGTCCCTGGAATGATACCCTTTACACATTTGTACCTTATTTACCCCAAATGGTGTATATTAGTATCTAAAATATAAGTTTTACTACCTACATACAGTATTAGTACCTTGTGAAAGAGTACTGCCCCAGTGACAACTTTTTAACTTTTCTTCTGACAGTTTATCATGCAAAAGATTAGGGATGCATGATATTGGATTTTTGCCGATATCCGATATGCCGATAATTTTCCACTCATTTTGGCCGATAGCCGATGCCGATACCGATATATTATTATTTTTAATTTAGTTTTTTAACAGGAACTTATTTGTTAGAATTAAATAAACAATAATACATTTATTTTGTAATGGCAGTGCATTGAAGATTTGAAAATAACTATAAATAAACTATATATTAATCACTGCATTTTTTTTTCTCAGAAAGATGCAGCGGTAACATTAACATTTTATTTTATGATTTAGCATTTGTAAATGGTCTAAAGCAAAATAGTTGTAAAAATACTGAAAATCATTTAGAGCTCATCATTTGTTTAAAAAATATAACATAGTACACATTCATTAATAAATCAGTAGGTATATATACAATTATTTCATTTAAGTGTCATGTTTGTGATTTTTTTTTTTTGTTCATGTAATCTATAGCTTCTGACCTTTAAATTAAAACATACTAATGATTGTATGGCATCAATTACTGCTTTATTTAATCAGAAACACAGTCAAAATATTATTTGTGTATTTTGCTTATATTTTATTAGAAGTAGGCCAACAGCGCCCCCTACGAAATTAAAACTCCTTACTGAGCAGGCATTAGGACCCGGGGAGACTGCCGCTGCATACTATTGACTGCATGTGCTATTACTGTTTACTCTGTCGTACTCAGAACACGTATGTGTATTCTCATTTAAATGCAGTGATCCAAAACAGTGAATCCAATCACTATTCAGGCAAAACTTTGCTTCAAGAATGAGCCACAATGTTGTCAGTCAAAATCGCACTGCTGTCACGTGATCTAATCGCTAACACACCCCGAGCACATGTGAGTTAATGTATTCCTCTTATCGGCAAGACATCGGCATAATTTTTAATATCGGGCCGATGCCGATATTTACATTTAAAGCCATTATCGGCCGATTCCTGTATTGGTCTGATAATATCATGCATCCCTACAAAATATGCTAATGGTGGAAAGTGTTTCCGGTGGGTTTTTGAAGTTACTAAAGGAAAATCCAACCAACAAATGAGCTATCATGTTTCAAAAACACATTTACCATTTAAAATGACTGGGACTTTTTGGGATAAAGTGCCCAAAACCTCTCTAAAACCAGCAAACCAGACGAGCCTGACCAGGCCATGAGACCAGCCAACCACTTTAGGCTGTTTTTCAGCAGGATGAACCAGAACGTTTTTGCAAGTTTTACAAATAAGCGTTGACCATAAATATAAAACTCATGCTCAGACGGTTTTTATCCTAATCCAGGCTTGACCATAATGCAGCTGTCAACATTAATGTGATTTTAGCATAATAACAGCATTCTTTCAGGGTTTGTCTTGACAGGCACTTAGACATCATTGCAGCAGCGACACAGAGACGTTAATATCACATTAATTTGACAGCATCTGTCTGTGGGTGTGGCTCGCCAGCATGAAACTGTCCTCAGACACTCGGCGTAATTGTAGATTGCCACTCGGCCTGAAATGTTTCAAAGCTGATTTGTTTCTCTCTTGTGCAGAGCTGAAATCAGGCTGGAAACGGTCAGATTGCTGCAGAAGAGGATCCTGATTGAGGTGACCTTGGCTCGAGGGTCTTTCACGCCACAGTTAAATCAAGAAATGTGTCTTAGAGGGATGTTCGGCAGCATCTGATTGGGTTGTTCACCTCTGCCAGAATAAGGCTGCTTTCACACTTGTTTCGATTGCTCGATCTGAACTCCAGTTCGATTTCACTCCCCTTTTATGCCCTCTCAGGTCTCGCGCCACATTGTTATACGTGTCTGAACCGCAATAGATCGTGTGAGTAGAACCAGTCAAAATTTAACTCTGAAATCAATGTAGACTACGGTTTTTCTAGCATAGTACATATTATTGTTTACAAAAATCCCAATGCATTTTGAGATGATAGTGTAAATTGATGAGGTTACCATTATGCTGATTAATGTCTGAGAAGTTGTGTTTTATTCAATTTTCATTTAACTTTCTCCCACCAGAGTAAAAGTTATTATTATTAGTAGTAGTAGTAGTAGTAGTAAATATGTCTATATAGATTGTATTAAGTTTATTTAGTTTTAGTTATTTTAGTACTTCAACTTAAACTAAATGAAAATGTTGCTTTTTGGAAACTAGCTGAAATAAAGTACTTCTAATTTTTTGTATTTTATTTTATTTTAATTTTTTAAGTCATAAAAAATTGCCTTAGTTTTAGTTTTTGATAAAATGTTAAACCATTTTTTATTTCTATTTTTATATGTTCTGTTTTCATTTTAATTAATAGTTTTAGTAATTTATTATGTGTTATTGTTTTTATATGTCCATGTAGTTTTAGTTTACAATAATAACCCTGTTTCCCGGTGAATAACTACATTACCCACAATCCTGAAAATAGATCCACCAATCAGAGATAAAGCATTGTGAAAGATGTCAGCCTCCCTGTGCTTTCAATATATTTGGATATATTTGAATATTAATATGCTGTTAAAAGTACTAATAATCAATAAACATGTCAGTGCTTTTATATTATACCGTAATTTGAGATTTGATTGATATTTGCAATGATTGCTGGGACTTGTAGTTCATTCATTTATAAAATAATAAAAAGGTGCACAGTTTAGTACATACTGTACATTGATCCTATTCTTTTCATTACCTTTGGTTTGGTTCGAAGCAGATGCTGTGTTGTAGCGATTCAAGGCCCGCGGAGCAGATTAATGGAAAATCCTCTCTCTTTTCCACCTATTTTATATGCATCATTTAATCCTAAACTCTGCAGTCCTGCACTCTGTTCCTCCTGCAGCATTGACTTGTTACCATGCGCTTTTGGTTGTGGACTGCTAAATGCCAGATCGCTGTAAAGCTTACAAATTTGATCCAGGTACATGCAGCCTGTCAAGTGGAAAGTAAGAGAATAGTGTCAGTCGAGCAGAAAGGAAAGTCTCGCCAGACGTGCTGTCAGTCAGATGGCCTTTAGCCAAACACAGTCATCTGTCAATAACCCTGTACTTCATCACCTGCATCCATTAGTGCATTATTCTCAACACCTAATGTCAATTTAAAATAGCTCGTGACTATAAACTCACCAGAAACAGAAGGTGTTTGTTCTCTCATAAGAATGAAATTAATGAAAATACATTCAACATTTCTGCATGTCATTCCCACCGGGGTAAACTGAATTATCATACATAGTGGTCTTCTTATACGCCACGTTTGCCTTTGTTTGCCGCTGTGTGTGTTTGTCAGTGAAATCCAGTTTTTTTCTGAAATGTGACTCCTGCTATTTCAAATCAGCTGAACCGAGCCTATGAGCCCAATAAATCGATAAAGACATCATGAAATGAAAAAAAGTTATCACACCAACAATTGCCACTTTTCATACTGAAAACATCTCATGCAAGGACAAACTCGTCTGATTTATAGACTTAGATTTAGAGAAATTAGCAATGCTGGAGAAATAAACATCCCGGCAGCAGCGCTAAGATGCGAGCTAGAGTAAAAATTATGAGCGAATGACTCTCTTTGGAGTGTGCTGCTGACATTAATATTTAATCAGCGCGCTGGGAGACGTTGGCGGTGCTTGACGGTCCTGCTTTACAGTCACGCTCGGCTTTCTGAAATTCATCGTGACATCACGGAGCCAGAGAGAGATTGCCTTCGATTAAATCAGATTATACTGTGTGTACGTTTGTGCAAATCTGTCTCTGAGATCCAACAGTAATTTCGAAGCAGACCAAGAAGTCAGGTATGGGTTGTGTAAAACTAGATAGAGGGATTACTCATCCACAAATTAAAAAAAATATGTGTTATTTAGTCGGCCTTAAAGGGACAGTTCAACCAAAAATGAAAAATTCTGAAAAAAAAAAAAGAAAAGTTTTTTGTACTTTTTTCCGTACTATTGAAGTCAGTGGATACCGTTGATTGTTTGGTTACCCACATTATTAAAAATATCTTATTTTGTGTTCAACAGAAGAAATAAACTCATCTAGGTTTGGAACAACTTGAGGGTGAGTAAATGATGACATAATTTTTCAATTTTGGGTAAACATATTGTGTAGTTGTATTTATTACACATAAATGTTAGATTTGAATGTAGCCTTAGCAAGATATTCCAAAAAAAAATTTCATTTGTCATTTTGAGCAGGGCTTAATATTTTAGTATCTATTTAATTATTCACTAATGTATTGTTACTATTGTTATTGTAAATATTGTCTGTGTATCTCTCCCTACTACACATTAAAAATGAAATACTTAAATCAACTAGAAAAATAATTATCTTGTTTTACTTAAGTTCTGTTTTGTAAACAAATATATTGGAGCACAAAAGCAGTAATAAGTCGCTGGGGTATATTTGTCGCAATAGCCAACAATACATTGTATGGGTCACAATTATACATTTTTCTTTTATGCCAAAAATCATTAGGATATTAAGTAAAGATCATGTTCCTTGAAGATATTTTGTAAATCTCCTACCGTAAATATATCAAAACTTAATGTTTGATTAGTAATATGCATTGCTAAGAACTTCATTTGAACAACTTTAAAGATGATTTTCTCAATATTTAGATTTTTTTGCACCCTCAGATTAACCTCGCTACCATGTTACATCTAAGATCTTATTCAGGTAAATTATTATACAGTTACCTTTGATTATGATTCCAAAGTTATCTGGTATAAATCTAAATTTAAAAAAACTTTACCCTTATGGTTTTGTGGTCCAGGGTCACATATGTAATTCTTTGTGTATGGTTAAAAATATGTATCTTTCTTAAATTTACTAAGACAAAAAAAGCATCATATTATAAAAATATATGTGTATTAACTATGATGACTTAAAAACTGCCTCTATCTTGTTTTTCAGTCTCTCCTTTTAAGTGATTTTTGTTTGATTTATGGCCAATAAAATATACTTTATTTTGTTTTTCTCACACAACCAAAGTATTGAAAGATTTTTACAGAGGGGTTTGCTCATATATCATTCACCTGATGTGTATTTAACATTTCATTTCTAGAAACATAGCATTTTTATAGCTGTTAGCAGTAATTTCTAATTGGATTAATGGCGTAATAAAGAGAGAAAAATAAAATCCCCTAAAAGTCTTTAACTCTAATTTATAACTAAATAACACCTTTCAAAGTGCTGTGTTGCATTGCAGCTTCTGGTTTCACTTCTGGTTCTACAAATGATTCTTTGTTTTATTCTATTTTATATAAATAATGGTCATTGTAAAAGTCATTCATCTGTGTCTGTGTACTAAAATAAGTCAAATAAATCAAGCATAATTTAATAAATTAAATCTGTGATCTATTTTTAACTCTGCCTCAGTCAAAGACTGTTGTTTAGTGGGTCAAGTTCATTTGACCTTAATATATAAATTACAATATAAAAAGCAATGCTAACGCATTATAATGTCATATTATATGTTAAAAGCGCTGAGGTTCACTTAGTTTGAACCAGATACTGAAGCAGTCACATGGTTTTTTTTTATTGCAGAAAAAAAGTAACACAAATAATAAGAATAAACAAATAAGAAACAAAAAAAAACATATCTCACATTCAATTTTAACAAATAAAGATATTACAAAGTATTAAGGGGGGTTGAAAGATTGTATCATAGTATTTTAAACACGATACATATGTTTTTTTGTACTTATTTATTTATTTTTTAACAGTCTTATTGAAGAAATATAAAAGTCAAAGTCAGAACAAAACACGTTTCACATAAGAGATGAATTAAGAAATGCATGTGAAATTTTGCTAATAAAATAAAAAGGTTAACAGTAAATTGTAGATCCTTATTGCTTTTGTTTTCATAATACAAGATGACATCCTTTAAAGTAAAGCAATAATTAATATTCATTAAATTAAATATAAACTCTGCCAAATCCATCCAAAACTTGAAGCAGTCACGTGGTTTTCAGTCGAATGAAGCTTCAACCGTCACAGATCACGTGCTTTTGGCAAAACGAATCAAGTGCTTCGATGTGAAATGTGTTTTATTTCTTTTTTTTGATACAAGCTTTGGAGCTTCTGTGTTGAATGTAACATCACTACATTTTATCATAATTTTCAGTCGTCTCGGCGTCCGCCCGAAGGGCTGGTGTCAGTGCAGCGCACCTGCCTGACAGATTTTGGTAATAAACACATCTTTTTGTCCCTCCTCTCTCATCGTGGAGAGACTGTAGCGAATAATTCTGGCTTCATCAGCGCAAATGAGCTCCGGGTCAATCATCTGCTTCTCTCCTTCACCTTTACATCACACGCGCGCGCCGCCTCGAACAATTGATTAAGCAATTATTATAATTGACTTTAATATGTGTGTGTGTGTGTGTGTGTGTGTGTACTGGTTTATATATCCTGGTGGGGACTTAAACCTGACTGCACACAGACTCATGGGGACTTGTGTCACGGTGGGGACCTAAATTGTGGTCCCCACGGGGACAAGAGCTTATAAATCATACAGAATGGAGAGTATTGAAAATCTAAAAATGCAGAAAGTCTCCTGTGAGGGGTAGGTTTAGGGGTAGGGTTGGTGTAGGGCAATAGAATATACGGTCTGTACAGTATAAAAACCATTACGCCTATGGAGAGTCCCCACAAGGATAGCAAACCAGACATGTGTGTGAGAATGTGTGTGTGTGTGTGTTTGCTGAAGTGCTCAGTGAGTAAAAACAGCAGCGGAGTCGACAGCTTCTCACTAAACACGCGCTTGCCGCAGCGGCCTTTAAACGCGTTACGAGTGTATACTTACCAAATTAGAGCACTAACTCACACTGAAAGCTTTATTAGAATATGAAACAGTTGTTGTGCTGCGTGACAGAGTCTATACACACTTTACACAAGTGAAATATAAAATAGTAAAAGCAGACAGCGCTGCAGAAACGTCCGGGCGATTATGTTTGCAGGCGCACTTTTTAAGTTTACTCAGTACTTCATCAAGTCATATTCATTAGTTTCAGGCCACTTTGACTTTGAGGTGAATTGGCATTTTCATCAAAAATGATCTGAATTAATATGTATTTTTGTTGCAGATAATGGCAAAAAACAGGACAGAAAATAGCCTGTTACTACTAAATTCTGATGTTGTTTAATGTAAAAAATCTTACAGTACAACATCAAAAACAAAGGCAGTTCATGACCCCTTATTTAGTGTTAAAGGAACAACACACCAAAAAATGAAAGTTTGTTGAAAATGTTCTCACCCTCAGGATCATCCAAGATTAGGATGAGTTTGTTTCTTCGTCAGGTTTGGAGAAATGTAGCATTGCATCAGTGTCTCAGCAATGGATGCTCTGCAGTGAATGGGTGCCGTCAGAATGAGAGTCCAAACAGCTGATAAAAACATCACAATAATCCACAAGCAATCCAGTCCATCAGTTAACATCTGGAGAAGACAGAAGCTGTGTGTTTGTAAGAAATAAATCCACCATTGCTCTTTTTAACTTCAAACTGTTGTTTCTGATCAAAATACAAGTCCATAATCCATAATAACACTTCATCCAGCAAAAAACAAAAATGCATCTCCTGTTGTCTCTCACATCAAAATCCTGCCACATATGTGTTTAGAGCTGTTTAAACGCTGCTTGATCTGTGCAGATTTCTCTCCTGATTCACACCAGACCGCTTTATCATCTAAACAGTGATGTAGCGTTTCTTTGCTCTGCAGCTGCTTGGGAAAAGTAGCTGTTACTGGTAAAGCTGCTCTGTTTTGTGAGCAGCTGAGCTACTGAATTAACCAGCTTGGATAGTTGACAGATAACGTGTCAAGATCCAGATGTGAGGTTATGGTTTGTATGAATTTGTGAAGGAGAGTAGTTTTAACAGGGGCTCCTTTTGTCTAGTTCATATAGTAAAGAACTGGATCTGGTACATCTGAAACTGCTGCAATGATGCAACTATGAAACTGAGTTTATCTTTTTGCGGAGTGAAATGTTGCACAGGGACTTCTGTGTGGAGAATCAGTGAACTATTTAGTGCTATATAAGAGAAAGAGAGAGTCAAATGAAGCCTCGGTTTGCTCAGCTGTCGCTCTAAAAGCTCAATACAGACACTAAACACAGTGACGCAGTGTTTTGTCACAGAAAAAGTAGCTTGTTGCTGGGAAATCTGAATCTGAGCTTCTGTCACTGCTGTCGAGTTAATGGCACAATACTCTTAGTCAGTGTTCATCTCGTTGATGTGAGAGCAGACAACGCATAACACAAACAACACTGTGTAGAGTTTTTAAAGGGCCCCTATTATGCCACTTCCAAAATTGGCTTTCATGCAGTGTGTAACGTAGCTGTATGTGAACGCAAGCCCTCTGCAAAGTTGTAAAGCTTAAAGTGCATGATAAATAAAGTTACTGACAGCGAAAATGAGTCGTTAGTAACTGAATCTCTGAACTGAATCTCAAACTATAAGTATGATACATAATAGATATTTATATTTTCTATCAAGCGTTCAAAATACAGAACTATTGCAATGGGCGTATCGTTTCTGACCCGCGCTGTACGCATGAGACCAATCACAACAGACTGGGTCATCTGACCAATCAGAGCAGAGTAAAGGCTCACGGAAAGAAAGGGTTTAGAAACTGAATCGCTGAACTGCTTCAAACGAATCATTTGGGAATCATTGGAAAATGACGTGATAATAAATGCATATTTTGAGAAAACAAAAGCATCGTTTGACCTTGCATGCGTGTAAACCTATTGTAGGATACTCTCAAAACAATATTAGGAAGCTTAAAAATGGCATAATAGGGGCACTTTAAATAAATTATTACTTTTATTCAGCAAATATGCATTAAATTTGTCAAATTTAATAATGTTAAAAAATATATATATATATTTCAAATAAATGCTGTTCTTTCGAACTTCCATCTGTGAATCCTGAAATATCAAATTTGTCACAGTTTCCACAAAAAATATCGGGCAGCACAACTGTTTTTGATGATAATCAGAAATGTTTCTTGAGCAGCAGATCAGCATATTATACTGATTTCTGAAGATCATGTGACACTGAAGACTGGAGTAATGATGCTGAAAATACAGCTGCGCATCACAGAAATACATTACAGTTTAACACAGATTCACATAGAAAACAGCTGTTTTACATTTTAATAATATTTCACAATTTTAGTGATTTTACTGTAGTTTTGATTAAACAAATGCAGCCCTGGTGAGCAGAAGAGACTTTGTTCAAATATATATATTCATATTCCATTCAGAATTCCTTTATACACAAAAACACATTTCATGGGTTGTATATATATATATATATATATATAATGACATTTTAATTTCAGGTGAGAACACTAGCACAAACTACACTGTTACAATACAGAA
>NW_015506243.1:291881-295304 GCF_001515645.1 Sinocyclocheilus grahami | reverse complement strand
ATGTACAGTAATTCTGGCCAGCTGTGTTTGTGAATTTGTGTTCGCCCTTCTGACCTTGTTACATAAAGAGATGCTCAGCTATGATTAGTTTGTTTCTGATCTATTACTCTCAAAGAGCAAAGTATTGACAAATGTTCTTACTTTATTTAGTCAAAAATAAATACCTTAAAGTGCTTAACATACAGTGAGAACATTGTGAGAAAATGTGAATGAGAGAAGGAGAGAGGAAGTTTGGATCTAGCACCTGTTGGCGAGGGCCCCTCACTAAGCTTTACATGGGAACATTAACGTCACTGTCGATATTGAGATATTGACCCATAGGACACACACACACACACACTCACACACACACACACACACACACACACACACACACACACACACACATACATACATTTAAAGAGTAAACTGTCCGGGTCAGTCCTCTATCTAACCTGGACCTAATCTCAGCAGTCAGTAATTCACATAAAACACAATGTGATCCACATAAACCATGTTTGTGCTGCTGTTTAGCATTATCTTTTTTTACGGAATATTAAAAACAAGATGACCGCAAAGATATGTTCACGACATCTCATCATAACACTCGTAGGCTATAAATAACTCCACTATGTTTCTGTTGGATGTTGTGAGATGTACTGATCAGTCAGTCAGTGAGATTTCATAATGCTTAAATAATTCTATTGAAATCTGACTTTGCAATAGTTCATAAACTCTTATATCATGTATAATAATGTAAATGGCGAGCAAGGACTGAAAAGACTGACACTGCATGTTAAACAGATCATTTCTGTAATTCTTCTTTCACTCATATTCATGAATCACGCGGCTGCAGGCTTTTATTCATATTCTCTTCCTCTTAAAGCTCTTCTGTGTTTGACTACTGATATCAATTATATTCAAGTATTATATGAAAGTTTAATAACTCCACAATATAGGTACAGAAAGAGGGAAATGCCTGCAGAATATCAATGTATCCACGCTCAATAAAAGCACAAATGAAGACCAAATAGACATGATTAATGCAGAACTTCTCATTTACGAGTGCTCAAGTTTTAGCAGATTATCATTTCACTGTCAGTCCAGATCCAGAGCGTTATAAACGGCCCTGTTTAATCCTCCAGAGTTAATGCACATGTTAAAATGATCATGCACAGTGCTTTTGCAGAGATTCATGTTACTGTTTCTCCTTTGCTGCAGGTCGAGGATGAATATTGCATTATTTTGAATGATATTTTTGTGGTTATTCTTTATGAGCTGCCTGTTCTCGGCGGGTTTTATCCGGTGTCAGAAATTCACTTTTATTGTGCCCTCTGGACCCGAGGTTCAGAGACGTTTTTACCTTTATGAGGACATATTTTCTAATCGTATAAAAATTATATGCTGTCTCACCCATGTATGTCAAATGCAAAAAAAAATCCAGATCTGAATAATTAATTTGAGAATTTATTACTCATATTTTATGTGATAATATGTAATTATTCCCAATAGTGTCCGTCCGTCTGTCCATCATCTTATTTTTTTTTATTTTTTTAAAATTGTATCATAGTTGTACTCTTTAGCTTTGATGTTTTCTATTATTAATTGAAATGACAAAATATTATTATTATTATTATTATTATTATTATTATTATTGCATAGTTACTTCAGGTTTTCTATTATTTATTGAAATGTCATTATAATTATTATTTAATATTATGCATTTTATATCATACATATATATTGTAATTCAATAGTATTATTATTAGTAGTAGTATTTAATGAAATATCACATTATATTATTATTCAAGTTGAAATAAAATATAAAATCATTTTTGACAAATTGCACCTTATGTTTTTTTTTCCAAACAGAGAGAGCAAGGCAGCACAATTTTCTTTTATACTTCTTTAATAAACACCTGTTATGAAATAACAGCCGACTGTTTTAATATCTGCACTGGAAACAGACATTAGACTGACAGTCATGAATCCATCAGAAACACTCGGATCAGTGTGTTATTGGCTCTTCGTGTGTTTGTGTTTATCAGAGGAAATGAGCTGTTTATAACACTTTTCCTGCATGTGAAATTTCTGACTGCTCTCTTCAGACGTGAAATCAGGTCACGATAGGCTTTCATCATCTGCCGTCTCATTTCATCTCTCACAGGATCAAACCCGTGTCAAAACACCCTCAGATATCAAATTATGATTCACTTCAAATTCATATATGTGACCCTGGAGCACAAAACCAGTCATAAGTAGCACAGGAATATTTGTAGGAATAGCCCACAATACATTGTATGGGTCAAAATTATAGATTTTTCTTTTATGCCAAAAATCATTAGGATATAAAATATATCAAAACTTAATGTTTGATTTGTAATATGCATTGCTAAAGACTTAATTTGAACAACTTTAAAGATGATTTTCTCAATATTTGTTTATTTTTTTTGCACCCTCAGATTCCAGATTTTCAAATAGTTGTATCTCGGCCAAATATTGTCCGATCCTGACAAACCATACATCAATGGAAAGCTGATTTATTCAGCTTTCAGATAAAAATATATACCCTTATGACTGGTTTTGTGGTCCAGGGTCCCATATCTGATATCCCATAACCTCGATACCATGTTACATCTCAGATGAATTTAATCTTATTCAGGTAAATTATTATACAATTACCTTTGATTATGATCCCAAAGTTATCTGGTAAAGAAACAGTTCAACACAGAAATTCAAATGCTGTCAGGTCTCAAAACCTGAAAACATGCTATTAGGATTTCGATGTAATAATAATAATAGTAATTATTACTATTATTATTATAATACAATAATTAAGCAAGAGTATTAGCTATAATATATAATTATTATAATAGCGAGTGTGATCATCAGCCGTGTTCAGAGTTGCATCAGTATGCACGAAACATCTTGAGCGAGAGCCGAGACTGACAGATCCCAAATGAAAGTCAGGACAATAATCCATCCGTCCAGCTCTTTAAACAATTAATACACGCGTCAGCATCCTCGCTCTGTTTCATCAAACCTCCTGCCACGCATCTGAGTGCTTTATAATATCTGATGAGCATCTGAGAGACGACAGCGTCATCAGAAATACTGAGCCGCGTCATTCCTGTAATGTTACTGAAACATGCATGTGTTTGTTTTGCTGCACTTTACCTTTAAAGAGGTCATATGATGCGATTTCAATTGTTCCTTTCTCTTTGGAGTGTTACAAGCTCTTGGTGCATAAAGAAGATCTGTAAAGTTGCAAAGACTAAAGTCTCAAATCCAAAGAGATATTCTTTATAAAAGTTAAGAGTCAGCCACACCTACCTAAAACGGCTCGTTCTAACACGCCCCCACATGTCTACATCACTATGTGGGAAGATTTGCATAACGCCGCCCAAATGTTCACGCAAAGAAAGAAGGCGTAACTTTTATTCT
>NW_015506243.1:289050-290943 GCF_001515645.1 Sinocyclocheilus grahami | reverse complement strand
ATTTTTGACAAATTGCACCTTATGTTTTTTTTTCCAAACAGAGAGAGCAAGGCAGCACAATTTTCTTTTATACTTCTTTAATAAACACCTGTTATGAAATAACAGCCGACTGTTTTAATATCTGCACTGGAAACAGACATTAGACTGACAGTCATGAATCCATCAGAAACACTCGGATCAGTGTGTTATTGGCTCTTCGTGTGTTTGTGTTTATCAGAGGAAATGAGCTGTTTATAACACTTTTCCTGCATGTGAAATTTCTGACTGCTCTCTTCAGACGTGAAATCAGGTCACGATAGGCTTTCATCATCTGCCGTCTCATTTCATCTCTCACAGGATCAAACCCGTGTCAAAACACCCTCAGATATCAAATTATGATTCACTTCAAATTCATATATGTGACCCTGGAGCACAAAACCAGTCATAAGTAGCACAGGAATATTTGTAGGAATAGCCCACAATACATTGTATGGGTCAAAATTATAGATTTTTCTTTTATGCCAAAAATCATTAGGATATAAAATATATCAAAACTTAATGTTTGATTTGTAATATGCATTGCTAAAGACTTAATTTGAACAACTTTAAAGATGATTTTCTCAATATTTGTTTATTTTTTTTGCACCCTCAGATTCCAGATTTTCAAATAGTTGTATCTCGGCCAAATATTGTCCGATCCTGACAAACCATACATCAATGGAAAGCTGATTTATTCAGCTTTCAGATAAAAATATATACCCTTATGACTGGTTTTGTGGTCCAGGGTCCCATATCTGATATCCCATAACCTCGATACCATGTTACATCTCAGATGAATTTAATCTTATTCAGGTAAATTATTATACAATTACCTTTGATTATGATCCCAAAGTTATCTGGTAAAGAAACAGTTCAACACAGAAATTCAAATGCTGTCAGGTCTCAAAACCTGAAAACATGCTATTAGGATTTCGATGTAATAATAATAATAGTAATTATTACTATTATTATTATAATACAATAATTAAGCAAGAGTATTAGCTATAATATATAATTATTATAATAGCGAGTGTGATCATCAGCCGTGTTCAGAGTTGCATCAGTATGCACGAAACATCTTGAGCGAGAGCCGAGACTGACAGATCCCAAATGAAAGTCAGGACAATAATCCATCCGTCCAGCTCTTTAAACAATTAATACACGCGTCAGCATCCTCGCTCTGTTTCATCAAACCTCCTGCCACGCATCTGAGTGCTTTATAATATCTGATGAGCATCTGAGAGACGACAGCGTCATCAGAAATACTGAGCCGCGTCATTCCTGTAATGTTACTGAAACATGCATGTGTTTGTTTTGCTGCACTTTACCTTTAAAGAGGTCATATGATGCGATTTCAATTGTTCCTTTCTCTTTGGAGTGTTACAAGCTCTTGGTGCATAAAGAAGATCTGTAAAGTTGCAAAGACTAAAGTCTCAAATCCAAAGAGATATTCTTTATAAAAGTTAAGAGTCAGCCACACCTACCTAAAACGGCTCGTTCTAACACGCCCCCACATGTCTACGTCACTATGTGAGAAGATTTGCATAATGCGTTTGTAATGGGTTTTAATGTTTTTGTCTCGTCGCTCTGGCCGGACACGGCATCAACAGTATGGTAAGGGGAGTTACACTTCCGTCACACGCTTGAGATATTCGGCCAATCACAGTGCACTTGATAGCTGGCCAATCACAGCACACCTCGCTTTTCAGACCGATGAGCTTTGTGTTTCAGAAAGGCGGGGCATAGAGGAGAAACAATAATGTACAGTATGTGGAAAATAATGTGTTTTTTTAACTTTAAACCGCATAAACACATTTCACTACACCAAATACACAAAATAATGTTCTTTTTAGCAGCATCATATGACCCCTTTAA
>NW_015506243.1:277413-287410 GCF_001515645.1 Sinocyclocheilus grahami | reverse complement strand
TATTATTATTATTATTATTATTATTATTATTATTATTATTATTATTATTATTATTATTATTATTATTATTATTATTATTATTATTATTATTATTATTATTATTATTATTATTATTATTATTATTATTATTATTATTATTATTATTATTATTATTATTATTATTATTATTATTATTATTATTGCATAGTTACTTCAGGTTTTCTATTATTTATTGAAATGTCATTATAATTATTATTTAATATTATGCATTTTATATCATACATATATATTGTAATTCAATAGTATTATTATTAGTAGTAGTATTTAATGAAATATCACATTATATTATTATTCAAGTTGAAATAAAATATAAAATAATTTTTGACAAATTGCACCTTATGTTTTTTTTTCCAAACAGAGAGAGCAAGGCAGCACAATTTTCTTTTATACTTCTTTAATAAACACCTGTTATGAAATAACAGCCGACTGTTTTAATATCTGCACTGGAAACAGACATTAGACTGACAGTCATGAATCCATCAGAAACACTCGGATCAGTGTGTTATTGGCTCTTCGTGTGTTTGTGTTTATCAGAGGAAATGAGCTGTTTATAACACTTTTCCTGCATGTGAAATTTCTGACTGCTCTCTTCAGACGTGAAATCAGGTCACGATAGGCTTTCATCATCTGCCGTCTCATTTCATCTCTCACAGGATCAAACCCGTGTCAAAACACCCTCAGATATCAAATTATGATTCACTTCAAATTCATATATGTGACCCTGGAGCACAAAACCAGTCATAAGTAGCACAGGAATATTTGTAGGAATAGCCCACAATACATTGTATGGGTCAAAATTATAGATTTTTCTTTTATGCCAAAAATCATTAGGATATTAAATATATCAAAACTTAATGTTTGATTTGTAATATGCATTGCTAAAGACTTAATTTGAACAACTTTAAAGATGATTTTCTCAATATTTGTTTATTTTTTTTGCACCCTCAGATTCCAGATTTTCAAATAGTTGTATCTCGGCCAAATATTGTCCGATCCTAACAAACCATACATCAATGGAAAGCTTATTTATTCAGCTTTCAGATAAAAATATATACCCTTATGACTGGTTTTGTGGTCCAGGGTCCCATATCTGATATCCCATAACCTCGATACCATGTTACATCTAAGATGAATTTAATCTTATTCAGGTAAATTATTATACAATTACCTTTGATTATGATCCCAAAGTTATCTGGTAAAGAAACAGTTCAACACAGAAATTCAAATGCTGTCAGGTCTCAAAACCTGAAAACATGCTATTAGGATTTCGATGTAATAATAATAATAGTAATTATTACTATTATTATTATAATACAATAATTAAGCAAGAGTATTAGCTATAATATATAATTATTATAATAGCGAGTGTGATCATCAGCCGTGTTCAGAGTTGCATCAGTATGCACGAAACATCTTGAGCGAGAGCCGAGACTGACAGATCCCAAATGAAAGTCAGGACAATAATCCATCCGTCCAGCTCTTTAAACAATTAATACACGCGTCAGCATCCTCGCTCTGTTTCATCAAACCTCCTGCCACGCATCTGAGTGCTTTATAATATCTGATGAGCATCTGAGAGACGACAGCGTCATCAGAAATACTGAGCCGCGTCATTCCTGTAATGTTACTGAAACATGCATGTGTTTGTTTTGCTGCACTTTACCTTTAAAGAGGTCACATTTCATTACACCAAATACACAAAATAATGTTATTTTTAGCAACACCACATGACCCCTTTAATGTTTAAGGCTGTGAATTTAATATGCTCATTTAGCTAATAAATTACATAATAATAATAAAACTAATAAGCTAGCTAATAAAACATAATGTGCTGAAAAGGGTATTTTCCTATCATTTAAGCCTCACCAAACCAGACTTACTGAAATAAAAGTAATGGTATGGAAACAAAACAAGTAATAAATACACTTTATTATTTGATTTATATTCAGTTGACTCATCTGCCACAATAATGTGATATAATGTCTTAAATTGCATTAATTTGGGAGCATTTCTGACCAAATATTGAATTTATAAATTAATTGCATTAATTAATTATATTTATTAATTAATTTGAATATAATGTAATCAAGTAATTAAACTGTTTTCAACTGTATAAACTAATGACATTTGCCATTATAAACATCTAACAATGACTAAAGGCAATTAAAATGATGTTATTGAAACTCATATTTAATTTCTTTAGATTATATATTACATTGATTTATGTTGATAAATGTCAAGCCCAGCATTTGACAAAAAAATATCTGCATGGTTGTAATTTACAGACAAAACGATCATAGTTCATCCAATGAAATAGATGGAAAATGTGTCATTATTTACAGTTTTACTTACAAAAAGTTGCATACCAATTTTAATATTTGACAATAGGGCTTGTGTTGGTAATGACCCATGTTTAAACAGATATATTGAATGGATAATTCAATGACTTACTACGTGTGTAATGCTGTGCCTGCAGAAAGAGTTTGAGAGAATGAATCAGCAAACAAATCTGTTTGGTAAATGGAATCAAATTATGCAAACCACTGGGATGAATCAAATCCTTCACTCTCATTCGCTGTCATTGCCAACAAAGGGTATATAACAAAGTATTGAGATGAAATTTTGTTATTGACCAAATACTTATTTTCCACCATAATTTGCAAATAAATTCTTTAAAAATCCTACAATGTGATTTTCTGGATTTTTTTTCTCATTTTGTCTCTCATAGTTGAGGTATACCTATGATGAAAATTACAGGCCTCTCTCATCTTTTTAAGTGGGAGAACTTGCACAATTGGTGGCTGACTAAATACTTTTTTTCCCCACTGTATATTGAATGGATAATTCAATGACTTACTACGTGTGTAATGCTGTGCCTGCAGAAAGAGTTTGAGAGAATGAATCAGCAAACAAATCTGTTTGGTAAATGGAATCAAATTATGCAAACCACTGGGATGAATCAAATCCTTCACTCTCACTCTTTCATGCAGTCTGAGCCATGATTGGTCGACACACATGCATTATTTACTGAAGCAGCGATGCATGTCCGACCCAACTGACACGCTGCTGCTGCTGGATGAGAATTGTGGGAAATCATATAATTGCTTAGTTCACTAACAAAAAAGAGATGCACTCCATCTCTCTCTCTCTCTCTCTCTCTCTCTCTTTATAATTGGTCTGCAGATGCTGTTATTTTCTTTCTGTAAAAGAGTTTTAAAAGAAAACGGGAAAAAAATGACGTAATTAATTTCCTTTTAATGCAATCTCACTTTAGACGGCATATTTGATCTTTAATCTCCTACGTAGTATATCATCTCATTTACACACAAACAGCTTTTAATGAAACGCATGCATTCAGCAACTTCTCATTTGACGGATATTTGCGTAAAAATAAGTAAAGGTGTTTAAATTTAGTTGCTCAAACAGGAAGAACCACAATCAAAGAATAATAGTGTGCCCTAATGAGAGAATTTCCACTAAAAGGAACACACATGCATAATTTGGACACATTTTCTGGCTTTACTAATTATGATTCATTAAACTGTGTGATTTCATGCAGATAGATCTGGTTTATCTGAATGATTTAGACATATGAAAGGAAAAGCCACATAGGGAAGCCTCTGCCAAACTGTGACAAGTCTGATGTGTCACAAAATAAGGCCGCTATCAAGTATTTATAGAATCATGAAATGTATTATTAGTGCTGTACATCATCATTGCTCATCTTACTTACAAATCTGAGTATGATCGGAAAGGTTGGGGGCAAATTCATATTTAACATTATATATATATTCAATATGACGTGCATTAAACATTACATTATTTCATTGATTCCCAAACAGGGGTTTTGAGGAAATTGCTGGGTGTTTGTAAGTTTAATTCAAATCTAATAATTAATTAAATCATAAAAATGTAAAATGAAAATAAATCAATTTAAAATAACAACACTCAAAATAAAACTCTTACTAAAAAAATATGGAATATTTTATTTGTTTCCCTGAATGTCATGTGACCATTAACTAATGTCAGAGAACCGTGAACATGCAAATGTTCATACATCCAGTGCTCAAATGCTGTGTGGCCTCTCAGTTTTCTGTGTAATTATAGCCTCCTGACTAATGACTAGTCTTTGTGTGATTGTCCTCAAAACTGGAAGACTTCCTGACTGTGTAAGCAGCAAGCTACATTAGAAAGGAAAATTTAAAAGACGGAAAATAATTAGGGAATATCAGTATATTCTGAATAATTTATTGCGATTGTGTGCATAAAATGTAATCATGTAATCAAAAACGTAACTGTAGCCAGATTACAAGTATTTTAAAATGTGATATGGATGTGATTGGATTCTGATTTCTGTCACGGCTGGGGTGAAGAGATGAGGCGAGGACTCAAATATGCAGGAAATGGGCTCTTTATTAATAGTAACAATAAACAAACCTAACAAAAACTACCCAGAGGGGGGAAAACAGGCAGGGAGGCCAGAACAGGGAACAGCACAGCAGATTACCCCACTGGCAGACCAGGCAGGACTGCAATGAAGAGCACAGAGAGGTTAGTATCAGCCTAAATGACCATAACAGGACAGGCAGACAGTTCAGCAGCAATCTCCCTGGCAGCGACAGGACAGGTTAACAGTTCAGAGAGAACCTCATGAGTGGACTCTGATGGTTCCCGGACTGGAGCAGACTCAGGAGTGGACTCTGAGGGCTCCCGGACTGGAGCGGGCTCAGGAGTGGATTCAGTGGGCTCCCGGACTGGAGCCGGCTCAGGAGTGGAATCTGAGGGCTCCCGGACTGGAGCGAACTCTGAAGTGGACTCTGAGGGCTCCCGGATTGGAGCAGGATCTGGAGTGTACTCGGAGGGCTCCCGGACTGGAGCGGGTTCATGAGTGGACTCTAAAGGCTCCCGGATTGGAGCAGGCTCAGCAGTGGACTCTGAGGTCTCCTGGACTCGAGCAAAGCAAGGAGCTTTAGTGGAGCCAGCAGGGCAAGGATCATGGTTGGAGCTGGCAGGGCCAGGAGTCTTGGCAGAGCTAGCAGAGACCCTTCCTCCATGACAGTGAGAACTGACAGCTCCGTGGCGGCCTCCATGGCCAAGACAAGAAGAGCGGGCTGCTCAGTGACGGCCCTCTTGGCAGTAGAAGTGAGAGGGACTGTTCTGTGGCAGGCTGTTCTGGAGAAGGTACCTCAGGGACCTCTGGGACCACCAGTCGGGTCTTCCTGGACCATCGGACTTGGGACCACTGGAGTCAGGTCCACCAGGACCACTGGACTTGGGACCAACAGAGTCATGCCCTCCAGGACCACCAGACTTGGGACCACCAGAGTCGGGTCCTCCAGGAATACCGGACTTGGGACCACAGGAGTTGGGTCCTCCTGGACCATCAGACTTGGGACCACCGTAGTCGGGTCCTTCAGGATCACTGGACTTGGGAGCACAGGAGTAAGGTCCTCCTGGACCATCAGACTTGGGGCCACTGGAGCTTGTAGGGTGGATGAAATCCTTCTTCTCCTCCACTTACCTGAAGGATGTAGGGGAGGCTGCAATGGGCTCGGCCACCTCTGGGAAGGTAGAAGATGAGGTGGACACATTCCTCCTCCCTCTCCCCAAAGGGGTCATCGGAGGACTGGGGACTTGGCAGTCTGTGAGCAGAGAGGGGGGAGGGCCAAGGGGAGGTAGGCCACCACCTCCCTCACGATGGTACATGAAACCCACAAACTGCCAGAATGTTACAACCCCAAGTATTCCCATCTCCCAGGCACAGACAGGCTTGTTAAGACAGTTGTTAAAAAGGTCCTTTTGTGCAGCGTTGTTTAGATCAAGCCCCTCCGCTGCTGTCAGAAACTCAAGTGCAAACTCCTTGATGGTGTTGTTCTTCTGTTGAAGAGAAAGGAGCTTGCTATATCTTTCAGCTATTTCAGGAGCGGATGGGAGAGTGCCAGAAGATGGGAACAGTAAGATGTCCTAACAAAAACTACCACGAGGGGGAAAAACAGGCAGGAAGGCCAGAACAGGCTACAGCAAGATAAGGCAAGGGAAGGTCAGACAGGAACAGGCAGAGCATGCCCAAACAAGGAGCACACAGACACATATGACCACATACGACACACAAACAACGAACCAGCACAGGACTGCAAATACTGGGAGACTAATTAGGGAGCAAACGTGGAGGGTAATGAGGGAGACACAGGTGTAACCACTGAAACAAAAAGGTAACAAGATGGGCGGAGTCAGACAATAGACAGGAGAGAGCACATGACACCAAACAAACATACCACAAGCCATGTGCTCACACAAAAACACAGTGTCCTCTGGTGACCATCCTGGACACACCAGCTGAAGACTGTGACAATTGTGTAATCCAGATTACATGTAATCAGTTATTACCAGCTCTGTTTATCAGTGAATATCACTCTTGGTGCATTTTTTAATGCAGTGGGGTTTTTTTAAACGGAGTGTTCAAAAAATGGGTGTGTGCAAGCAATATTTTTGAAAGGGGGTGTTTGTTTGTTTAAGACGAATTTACACTAAAGTTTCAAGCAAAAAAAATAGTAACTTCTTGCAAAATAATATGGGGCCAAAAGTAGGCGTCATAAGTGAGAAACAAATCTGGAAGGCAGAACCTGATATGAAAATATTTGTATGTGTAAGCCAAATGAAAATAATGCATACAAACCTTTTGGTGTCCATATACCAGTAATGCAATAAATTCAACGTAGTTTATTTACAGCTTTATTTACAACAGTAGTTGAATTTAATTTATAATAATAATAATAATAATAATACACTCTAAAAAAGTCTGGGTTAAATACAACACAGCGCTGGGTGAAATATGGACAAACCCAGCAACTGGGTTGTTTTGACCCAGCGGTTGAGTTAAATGTTTAACCCAACCTTTTGGGTAGTAACCCAACCACTGGGTCAGAACAACCCAATAGCTGGGTTTGTCCACATTTTTTAGAGTGTAATAATAATAATAATAATAATATTTATTTATTGATTGATTGATTGACTTATTGATTTTTAGGCCCATCATCTGTAACATTTTAAGGACAGTCTGTTTGACGTAATGTTAATTATAATCACAGTCCGCTTGCAGCCTGATTTTTGTGTCCACACGGACTTGTGCATGAGTAAAAAAAGCTGTATGCAATTTCAATCACAGCTATTGAGTTGAGCAATATTTGATTAAAAACTGCGGAGCTATAACTTTTTTTAATAGAAAACATTTTCTAGGGAAATGATTTTGTCTTGATTAAACTGCGTTCTTGTGTAGTGTATTGTTTGTGAGTGATCTGATCAGTGTGTATGAGATATAATTTCATCAGATTGCTATGTGATGTTATTTGTATCTGCTCTGTCGTCTCTTGCTGGACTTTTTTATTCAGTATTACTCAAGTGTTATTAAAGCCATGGTCTGTGTAACAATTTTAACAATCAAAATCAACAGTGTATTATCTAAGGGTATGACACAATAACAATGCTGAAGTGATCGATTATAATGGAGGTATTATTTATTAACCCATTACTTTATGCATATTCGACTAGTTTCATAACCCTGATAGATCTGCTATGTTGTCTTTTAATGTGACGCACACACACACACACACACACACACACACACACACACACACACACACACACACACACATTTAAAAATTGATACTTTGCATCACAGGAATAAATTACATTTCAAAATCTATTCACATAGAAAACTGTTATTTTAAATTGCAATACCATTTCAGAATTGTACTGTTTTACTGTAATTTTGTTTAAATTAATGCAGCCTTGATGAGCAGAAGAAACGTCAAATGTTCAAAAACATTTACATTTTTTAACTTTTAAACTTTAGACACATCCATACAGTATATGTCCATATATATCATACCTGTATTTTTGCATGGAAATGGAAACCTGACAGCAAAGTCAGGGGGGGAAAACACACACAGACACACAAATACGTGATGAATTGCAAATGCAGATCCATTAATCAATTTGTGAATGTAAAAATATTCAAACATTTGAACACACCTGGGTCTTATCAATCATGTTTTGCATTTGTAAATCAAAACATTTTGTGAATGTAAATTAGCTTGTGCATTTCATAATACACACACACACACACACACACACACACACACACACACACACACACACACACACACACACACACATTTAAAAATTGATACTTTGCATCACAGGAATAAATTACATTTCAAAATCTATTCACATAGAAAACTGTTATTTTAAATTGCAATACTATTTCAGAATTGTACTGTTTTACTGTAATTTTGTTTAAATCAATGCAGCCTTGATGAGCAGAAGAAACTTCAAATGTTCAAAAACATTTACATTTTTTAACTTTTAAACTTTAGTGTATAAACACACATCCATACAGTATATGTCCATATATATCATACCTGTATTTTTGCATGGAAATGGAAACCTGACAGCAAAGTCAGGGGGGGAAAACACACACAGACACACAAATACGTGATGAATTGCAAATGCAGATCCATTAATCAATTTGTGAATGTAAAAATATTCAAACATTTGAACACACCTGGGTCTTATCAATCATGTTTTGCATTTGTAAATCAAAACATTTTGTGAATGTAAATTAGCTTGTGCATTTCATAATATATTTTGATATATTATGTTTTTGATATATTTATATTGACTTTATAAGGACTAGATTGTTAACTCTTTACACACTTTATTTATATGAGTTCATATTTTGATTGTTTACGTTTGTTCATATGTTGTACATGTTCTGTGTCTCATGTGTGAATGAATGACATGGTTTCGTCTGATACACAAACTCAAACTCATGTGACGCTCGCTGTGTTTTCTGCGTCTGCATCTCAATATATGAGGACACGAACACACAAACTTCATCTCCAGAGCTGCTCTCAGAGTCACTTCAGCAGCTATATATCATTTCATTTGATAAAAACCACCATCAAACACACACTGAAACTGAAAGACCTTCACGACAACCCGTAAATGTTCAAAAACATTTACATTTTTTAACTTTTAAACTTTAGTGTATAAACACACATCCATACAGTATATGTCCATATATATCATACCTGTATTTTTGCATGGAAATGGAAACCTGACAGCAAAGTCAGGGGGGGAAAACACACACAGACACACAAATACGTGATGAATTGCAAATGCAGATCCATTAATCAATTTGTGAATGTAAAAATATTCAAACATTTGAACACACCTGGGTCTTATCAATCATGTTTTGCATTTGTAAATCAAAACATTTTGTGAATGTAAATTAGCTTGTGCATTTCATAATATATTTTGATATATTATGTTTTTGATATATTTATATTGACTTTATAAGGACTAGATTGTTAACTCTTTACACACTTTATTTATATGAGTTCATATTTTGATTGTTTACGTTTGTTCATATGTTGTACATGTTCTGTGTCTCATGTGTGAATGAATGGCATGGTTTCGTCTGATACACAAACTCAAACTCATGTGACGCTCGCTGTGTTTTCTGCGTCTGCATCTCAATATATGAGGACACGAACACACAAACTTCATCTCCAGAGCTGCTCTCAGAGTCACTTCAGCAGCTATATATCATTTCATTTGAGAAAAACCACCATCAAACACACACTGAAACTGAAAGACCTTCACGACAACCCGTCAAAATAAAAGTCCGGTTTAACTTGAAGAAATGATGACCGAAAAATATTATCACAGTTTACTAAAATACAATTCTCAAAGGAAGTTTAAGGAATATCATGCAACTGTTTCCACAACAGTTCTGTTGTGCATCATCTTGCTTGACAATAAAAATGCAATGTTACAAAATTACTTTTTAAAAGATTTATCAAATTGTTAAAGTTGTATTAATTCATTTCATTAGACACACAATACACTTGTACTGAATCATAAAACACAGAAACCATATACAAATGGAGGGGGG
>NW_015506243.1:267122-277071 GCF_001515645.1 Sinocyclocheilus grahami | reverse complement strand
TCAAATGTTCAAAAACATTTACATTTTTTAACTTTTAAACTTTAGTGTATAAACACACATCCATACAGTATATGTCCATATATATCATACCTGTATTTTTGCATGGAAATGGAAACCTGACAGCAAAGTCAGGGGGGGAAAACACACACAGACACACAAATACGTGATGAATTGCAAATGCAGATCCATTAATCAATTTGTGAATGTAAAAATATTCAAACATTTGAACACACCTGGGTCTTATCAATCATGTTTTGCATTTGTAAATCAAAACATTTTGTGAATGTAAATTAGCTTGTGCATTTCATAATATATTTTGATATATTATGTTTTTGATATATTTATATTGACTTTATAAGGACTAGATTGTTAACTCTTTACACACTTTATTTATATGAGTTCATATTTTGATTGTTTACGTTTGTTCATATGTTGTACATGTTCTGTGTCTCATGTGTGAATGAATGGCATGGTTTCGTCTGATACACAAACTCAAACTCATGTGACGCTCGCTGTGTTTTCTGCGTCTGCATCTCAATATATGAGGACACGAACACACAAACTTCATCTCCAGAGCTGCTCTCAGAGTCACTTCAGCAGCTATATATCATTTCATTTGAGAAAAACCACCATCAAACACACACTGAAACTGAAAGACCTTCACGACAACCCGTCAAAATAAAAGTCCGGTTTAACTTGAAGAAATGATGACCGAAAAATATTATCACAGTTTACTAAAATACAATTCTCAAAGGAAGTTTAAGGAATATCATGCAACTGTTTCCACAACAGTTCTGTTGTGCATCATCTTGCTTGACAATAAAAATGCAATGTTACAAAATTACTTTTTAAAAGATTTATCAAATTGTTAAAGTTGTATTAATTCATTTCATTAGACACACAATACACTTGTACTGAATCATAAAACACAGAAACCATATACAAATGGAGGGGGGAAAATGTTTTAATTGCACATTCAATTAAAATCTTATGCTGTGGAGTTTAATTATGAAAAAAACAAGTTATGTTTACATTCTCATCTGTTCTGTTCTGGCCTCATCACCCAGCCCTCATCTGAAGTTCTCACTGGGAGAATATTTGAACACATTCAGGATTTTGGGCCGCTGGTTGTTGTTGTTGTTATCCATGCTGGAACAGTCCAATCTAAGACGGTGTGAGCATCTAGAGTTTCACTGAAGTGTCCTCCAAACTGGAGCTCCATAAAGACCAGGACGTTCTCTCTAGTCTTCTGAATGGCTCATGCACTGTTATTTCAGACATGGTGACGGAAACATCTCATGGAAGGCCTCTTTCCTTTTCAACACTCCTTCAGAAGAGTGAGTGCATCATTTCTGCTGTGTTCGGGCCGTGGTGGAGTGGCTGCTCTCTGAATGTTCTCCTCCACTAAAGAGCAAATTAGCACAAACAGAACGCCAGTCACTTCAGACTCCCCACAAACTTTAAAGTCCAAATCGTTTCCCCAAGTGCAACCTCACGCCGGCTTGCAATCTTCGATTTTCAAAGCGCCTAAGTCTTCCGCCATCTGCTCCTCAGATGAAAGAGAGAAAGATGAAAAAGTGGAGTGCCACTCGGCCGCTCTCCGCAGACATCGAACCAATTACGGTCCGTTTTGACTTCTGATGGTGGGAGAACTGGCGGCTCGCTCATCCAGGCATCTTTGTTTTGATGTGCCGTGCTGCCAGACCTTTTCTCACTCAAAACAGAGCAACTTTAATATTTCTTATTGCATTTCATCACGCATTCATGCTCAGGTTCGGCTTCAGATAGACTCTAATCACATCAAATTTTGTTTTTTTTCGTCTGGAAATCCAGCGCATTGTGTTTCTACTGAGACGAGCTGTAAATATGTGTAGCCTGGTGACCTACAGGATCTCATTAGTATTTGTGTTTCTAGACACTGAAACACCCAATCAACTCAATGACAACATCTGAAATGCCAATGCCAATTAAACAAAATCAATAACTATGAATACGCTTGTGAAAAGGGTGTGTACGTTTAAAAAGAGCACTTATGGAAATATAACATACTTTAAAAGTGAACTGAATGTAATGTTTTCAGACATTTTTGTAATTAAATGAAAATATTTAAATTTATATTAAATGCAATTAGCTGAACTTTAAAGTTATTTTTGAGCCATTTAAATACATATTTATATGTATTTTCATAATTACTTCTATTGTCTTTGAAATATGGTTAAAGTACTGCTGAATGTACTGACAAGCGTTTATAATAAACTCAAATATACTTTGTTATTTCTACTGAAACTTGCATGTATTGTGTATAAATATATTTATAATACTGAAGTTGCAATTTAGTATATTTAAAATAAAATGATACTGTTAAAATTATAATCATGTGCTTTACTTGTGTTTTAGTATGTTAGTCAACACATAAAAAAGTGTACGTCTATAAAACATGACAAAAGATTATTAAAACAATGATTTAAAATGTATTTTAAAGTAAAACTTTTAATTTGACATTATTTACACTTTTTAAAAGTATACTTAATTGTGTTAAGAAGCAGCCATGAAAGTTTCTCTCTTTTAGTGGCCTTTTATTTCATGAATATTATATTATCTACAAGTACAGTTTTTTATATACTTTTAAGATTTGAAGTACACTACAAGAACACATTCACCACAATTGAATGTTTATATCTACAGTACCATGAGCATTGCATTTATGCTGCAAACAAGTTCTTAATCGTGTTTTCCAGTACAAATATCGAAACGCTCTTAAATCAAGACATTTACTTGAGAAGCAAAAATGTCTTGTTTTCTAAAAAAATAAGTTGTGCTTAAAAAAAGAAAGAAAAAAAAACCTGCCAATGGGTTAAATAATCAAATAAACTTGTTATATGCCTTTAAATGAAGTTTATTTTTCATATTATATATGCAGATATTTATATTATTCAGATAATCCATGCATTTTTTTCTCCGACTTCTCACTTTTGAAGTAATGATGAGTTTGTTGCATATAAATGCTTTGCAATCAGAAAGATCATTGCTGACTTGCCTGTTTCTTAGGGAAATCTTATTATAGCCAAAATGTATACAATATATTTAATCAATATCCAACCGATTTTTTATAAAATGTCGCATCCCATTCATTGGATTAACATCACCTACGCTATTGTACTGTATAGATCTAGCTTGCTGATGAATCTGATGTTTCGGTCATGCAATATGCATGAAATGACAACAGAACGCAATGTAGATGTTGTAGGGAAAACAAATACAACTTAACAGTCACTACAGCAATGTTTCAAGCTTATGGCGCTCATTTTTGAAACGTGGACATCAAAATTATCTCACATAGTGTGTTCAGATTTGTACTGCTTTGTGAAATGAAATTGTTTATTAGCGTACATTCAGTTGGCATGCATGAATGAAATTATAATAATGAGATTCTGACATGATTTTCTGTCTTGATTTGACTCTTAATCAGCTGTTAACTTACACAGTTGTTGGATTCTTTCATATAAGCTGCTAAAAATAACAAATGGCAATAGGAAGGATTTAGAATCGAGTTCTTCTTTATTGTATCGTATCGTATGCTTTCGCATTACTTTGATTTCTTGACAGGATTTGTGATATCCACACAGCAATTGCTGGAAATATGAATCTTTTCAGATCTGTGTGCGCCATCTGCGTGTGAAATTGCACTTTTCCTGGGAAAGGTGACATCAGTGATGCAGATTTGCATAGAAATGACTCTAACAAGAAGATCACAGAGGATCACGCAGAGACCGGCTTTGTGTTTTACTAGGACTGTCAATCGAATATTAATCGGATTCACACACCCTCGTTCATTCACAAACCAGTGTTATAATGATAATTTCCCTCAACTCTCTCTGCCGTCGCATGCATTTCTTCACTGAACTCATCGCAGTGCATTATGGCATTGCCTTTTCAACAAAGAATCCCTGTGATGCTCCCTTACAACGGCCAGAATGAGGTATTTTGGATTAAAGATGCATAATTTTGCTCTCTATTCTTTGCAACAGCCTTTGCATCAGTAGTTTGCCTTCAAATTACATTCAGACTAGTCTGAAATCTGCAGCAGTTGGATATTCAGTCACAGCGTCTGCTATACTATATAAGACTTCATGACAGACTGAAAACATCAAAGCTTGACGGCTGTCACTCCTGAAGTGCGCTTAGTAACTTCTCTGTAACTTCAAAGCAAGCCAACAGACTTTTTGATATATTATTTAGTCTATAGTGACTTTCCTGTCCAATAGATCACTGCAGCAATTTGGCATTTTATGATATGCAGTATTTATATAATTATACGTTTCAGTGAAATGCAAGCATATTCATATACTTAACTTTTCAAGTGCCCCATTTTTTGGCAAGGATAATAAATGAGGTTGCCTAAAGAAAAAAAAGTTTAAAAAAACTATGCTTATTATATGCCATTATATTCCTATTAATTAATAATTAGAGTGTTATACATAATTTATAAGCAGCTTTACAGAACGTAATAATGTTGTTTATAATGACTTGATGCTTTAAAATAGAGCGCTTTTGAAGCTGGGTGATATGGCAATGTATAACAATGGTATAAATGATGCCATGAGTTCAGATCTAGGTCTTTATTGTGTTTATTTTGTGTGGCAGATAAATCAGTGCCTCATGCACACACCTGAGCGTTCAGTGCAAATACAATTGTGATTAAATGAGAATAGCATTTGTAATTTTCCCCAGAAGACTGAGTTATGGTGTTTGTGTTGATTAGAACAAGGCTTAAAAAAAATAAAAAAAATGAAGTGAAACATTAATAACATGGATTTACAAAATAGACAAGGTGAAGTAAAAAAAAAATATTTTTTAATATTTCTAACTTTCATTTAGTTTATCTAAAATAGAAGTTAAGAAAAACTATAAAGATGATGAAGATAGATAGATAGATAGATTATGTATATTCGTACATAAAGCATATATTACTTACATTTTTAAAGGTACTGCCCTAGTTACAGCTGTTTGCCATTGATCCCAATATATATTTAACATATCTTGTATTATCAAAAATATTTGTGGAAAAAAAAATCTTTATAATTGAATTATTTTGACAAATAAAAGAGAATTACAGCTAACAACAGCTGCATAGCATCAGCTACACATGATCAGAATACAAGGTTTCTTTTTAGTTTGGAAAGCTCTGCGAATGGATCCGCAAGTCTCACGTCTCGTCAGCCCCGTAACAAAAATAGAGCGCTTTTGAAGCTGGGTGATTATGGCAATGTATAACAATGGTATAAATGATGCCATGAGTTCAGATCTAGGTCTTTATTGTGTTTATTTTGTGTGGCAGATAAATCAGTGCCTCAAGCACACACCTGAGCGTTCAGTGCAAATACAATTGTGATTAAATGAGAATAGCATTTGTAATTTCCCCCATAAGACTGAGTCATGGTGTTTGTGTTGATTAGAACAAGGCTTAAAAAAATAAAAAAAATGAAGTGAAACATTAATAACATGGATTTACAAAATAGACAAGGTGAAGTAAAAAAAAACCTTAACTGAAATAAAATACAATATAACAACATTATTTCAACTACTTGCTTAAGGCAATATTTCTAACTTTCATTTAGTTTATCTAAAATAGAAGTTAAGAAAATCTATAAAGATGATGAAGATAGATAGATAGATAGATGGATGGATAGATGATAGATAGATAGATAGATGATAGATAGATAGATAGATGATAGATAGATAGATAGATAGATAGATAGATAGATAGATAGATGATTGATAGATGATTGATAGATAGATGATAGATAGATGATAGATAGATAGATAGATAGATAATGTATATTAGTACATAAAGCATATATTACTTACATTTTTAAAGGTACTGCCCTAGTTACAGCTGTTTGCCATTGATCCCAATATATATGTAACATACCTTGTATTATCAAAAATATTTGTGGAAAAAAAAACTTTATAAGTGAATTATTTTGACAAATAAAAGATAATTACAGCTAACAGCAGCTGCATAGCATCAGCTACACATGATCAGAATACAAGGTTTCTTTTTAGTTTGTTTTAAAAAATAATACTGTTTTGTGTCATGGAATGTAGGTTTAAGAGTTTTTAGACTTCAATAAATAATAATAAATATATATATATAATAAAAATAAATGTTGTTATTCAATTAATACTTTCTATAGGCTAAATACTAGTAGTATTTAATAGTATTAAGTATTGAGAACGGTGTGTGTGTGTGTTCGTGATGGTGATTTTAGTTCCATTGTCCCGCCGTTAGATGGCGACAAGAGACTGTTTTTATGAGTGAGTCAGCAGTAAAGTCTTTTACTTTGAAAAATGAAGTGATTTTTACTTTTAACAACAGCTTGTAAGATGCAGTCAATAAATGCATTCTGTCATCAGAAATCACCCTTAACAGATGAAAGGATAATGCGACAAAGATATCGCTTTCCACAGAAGACATTCAAACTAATGAGATTGATCTGAAGAATGAATGCTGTATCAGGTGATCACATGACGCTTTTGAGGCTTTTTCCTGATTGTACCAAAAAAGGTTAAATGTTTCAAAGCCTCAAAGACAGTGTCTTCATTCTGAGAATCATTGTGCACACATGAAAGTGTTACTATGTTACAAATGAATGAAACCGCACCAAAGATTTGAATCAGTCACTTCGCTTCAGGTGTTTCATTGTGACGTATGAAGCCTCAAACGTCATTGGTCACGTGATCACGAAGATTTGATACAAGCCTCGACACAGTCTTTCGAACCAGTCTGCTTCAATAGAGTAAAACAGGCTCCAGAGCCTCAGTGTCAAACGTCCCATCTCTGCTTTTAATGAAGCAACTCAACGTTCCTTCGTTACTAGTTCTAAAGTGACATTTTCTAATTAGCAACAGAGGCTTGGGCTCAGCTGTTAAAATGTCAAACAGAGATTTGAATCTGCACCGGAAGGAAGGTGTTCTGCACAAAAGAGGGCTTTTAAAGACACTCCGTTGTTGTTTCTTATGTATTTGCACACTTGTACTGTCAAACTGTTGTATAAACGCAATCACACTCGTAGCCGTGAGATATCACATTTATTATTTGAATTATTTTATACTTATCAACCCCCTCACTCAACTTCACATTTTTATTAATTTTCATTACATACATTTTCATGTGGTGAATGAATTGTGAAATTAAGCAGCATGTCGAACTGAACAATGTGGAACGGTCTTTAAAAAACATTCACAAGTTTCCTTTAAAATGCAAAAATGTCAATTCTACTTTGTCATCAATTATTGTGTCCCAAAATCTGATGCTAATTGGCTAATCTCACGGGATCCATGTTGCTAATCACGACCCCAACAGGACGTAATTAAGTCATTTTCAAGCTTTGAGGGAGAGTTTTACCTCCTACTGTTAATTAAACCTATTTGCTGATGTTTTCATGATCCGTGTCCATCTTCATTTATTCAATCCTGTGTTTGATTCCTCAACAGGGATTGCATGCATTAATATGCAGAAATAAGTTCAGTTAAGTGGATGAGGCATATTAGAGTATAATTGTTGGAAACAATGTGTCAAACTAGCTTGACATATCCTGTAATAACATGCATGGACAAAAAATAAAAAAATAAAAAATAATAATAAAAATGTGTTAATTTAAATTATTAATTAAAATATATATCAAAATGCTAGAAAAAAATGTTTCAAGATAAATGTGAATTTTACGTGAATATATTTTTAACAAATATTATTTGGACTTTTTTTTGCAAATTTTTGAATATATATATATATACACATTGCTTTAAATACTTTAAACAGCATTTCTGTAATTTTATTGTGATTTGTATGCATGCAGATTTTTTTCAGACTACATGAAATATATGTACTTGTGAAAATTAATTATATGCAGGACCAATGAAATGGACTAATGAAACAGAAAAAAAAATGTAAAAATAAATAAAAATGTTGAAAAGATACGGCCACCATTCGCATACTCTAAATTATACAATTTCCCTTACAGATACATATTTTTATTCTAAAATCTGAGGTCAGTCCTCTCTGATCAACGTTTCGCCTTTCCTCATTATAAAAGTGTTTCCTCGCCGGACGCTTTGATGTTTGCTTGCTTTGCATTCAGCAATACATCGTGAGATTATGCAAAAATATGAAAAGTATTAATTTCAAAACAAGAGATCGTCTTACTGAAAGCAGGGCTTCAAAGAATAATATAAAGGTGACGACCTTCACAGATTTAAATGTGGCTTAAAGAAAGAGTTCAGCAGGAATATTCTCTCACTTCATGTCGTTTCGGTATTATTTACTTTCTTTTGTGAAAACCAAATGAGATGTCAGGCGCAATGTCTCGCTTTTCCCGCTTGTTTTCAATAAATGGAGCCTTTAGAAGCCTTTCTGGCCCCAAAAAAACACTGTATGCTTTCTGAAGACTTGCAATACTTGTGCACTTTAATGCAGCTTTTTGGAGCTTGACAGTATAAATTACTATCTACTTTGCTTGCATGCTGAAAAGAAGCCTGAACATTCAAAAGGTGTATTTTCATTTGTGTGTGAAGTATCCAAAATGAACAGTACTTCTGTAAAAAGAGACGCTATTTATATGCGTTTTTGTGTTTTTACTGCCAAAACTTAAAATGAATTCCTTAACAGTGATGATTTCATACAAAAAAAACGAGGGTGAAATGTAGTGCAGGAGCGTCAAACTCATTTTAACCCTAAAATTTTTAAAACATTTTAAAAGTTTACTTAAGTGTGTTTAGTGTCATGAAAGGGTCTCTCTTTAAGTCATTTAAGTGGCATCTGCAAGTCCAGTTTTCAAAAATATACTTTTAAGGTTTGAAGTACACTACAAGTGCTCATTTAAGACAATTAAGCGTTCTTCTTTTTCACAAGGGTAAAGCTTAAGTAAACATTTCCAAGATCAAGATCAAATCTTATGAAATGCTGTTATAGTCAGTGATATATCAGTGCGGTTTGTGTTACTGGAGGGCGATGTTAACCTTCACATGCTGTCGTATGCAGGGGCGGTTCTAGACCAACGTAACGGACTTTCAGTATTACTCATTCAATCATTTTTCATCATTTTAAGGGATGGCATATTTGTGCCTGTGTATTTTCAAACTCATAACCATATATGTAATAACATGTTAATATGCACATCTACTTGAACTACATCAAAATATATAAATGCAATAAGAAAGAAAGAAAGAAAGAAAGAAAGAAAGAAAGAAAGAAAGAAAGAGTAAGGTTTATTACTAGGATAGCTAAGGATTACTAGGATTTACAAAAAAATTAATATATCTATCTATCTATCTATCTATCTATCTATCTATCTATCTATCTATCCATCCATCCATCCATCCATCCATCCATCCGTCCGTCCGTCCGTCCGTCGGTCTATCCATCTATATGAAACAGTATTTACATAATTTAATTATATATATTCATTATTCACTGTAAATCATAGTATTTTACAGTAAAATGACATAGCAACATTAAATAATGTAGTTTTTTATGTGGTATAAGGAAATTACAGTTAAACAGCTAAATTTTACTGTCGCATTTTTACTGTTTGTTTCTGTTTTTTTTTTTTTTTACAATATGAGTTGTTTGGAGTTCTTCCCATTTACACTCTCTTCTATACAGCAAAATCATCACACAAGTTGCTTGTTCACATTTGCAGAGAACCTTCCTGGAGAGACATTTTAATATCCCATTCACATTTTAATCTCTGAAAAAAAAATATTGCTGGCTTTTCAGCGCATACAAATGCTGCCGATCCCGTAACGGCCTTCAATTTGCTTTCTGACCTTTTTACTACAACACGTTCACACACCTTCCACTTGTGCGTCCTTGGGTAATTGGCCCCTAAAATTAGAGATAAGTGTGTGTGTGAGTGAGTGAGTGAGTGAGTGAGTGAGTGTGAGTGAG